>NC_084629.1:36739000-36766500 GCF_033978795.1 Nerophis ophidion | reverse complement strand
TATTAGTTGTGTGTGATGCCACGTGCGATACAAGAATTCCTCCAGCGTGTTTACTCGTGTGTGACATCATTTGTGATACAAGCAGTGCTGCAGTGAGTTCACTAGTGTGCGATATCGTGTGCGATACGAGACGTCCTGTAGCTTGTTGACTTGTGTGTGATATCATGTGCGATACAAGCACTCCTGCAGTATGTTGACTTGTGTGTGATATCATGTGTGATACAAGTAGTCCTGGAAATTTTTTACTTGTGTTATATCGTGTGTGATACAAGCAGCGTGTTGAGTTGTGTGTGGTATCGTGCGCGATACAAGCAGTCCTGCAGAGTATTAGTTGTGTGTGATGCCACGTGCGATACAAGCAATCCTCCAGCGTGTTTACTCGTGTGTGACATCATTTGTGATACAAGCAGTGCTGCAGTGAGTTTACTTGTGTGTGATATCATGTGTGATACAAGTAGTCCTGTAGAGTATTAATTGTGTGTGATGTTGCGTGCGATACAAGCAGTCCTGTAGAGTATTAGTTGTGTGTGATGCCACGTGCGATACAAGCAATCCTCCAGCGTGTTTACTCGTGTGTGACATCATTTGTGATACAAGCAGTGCTGCAGTGAGTTTACTAGTGTGCGATATCATGTGCGATACGAGACGTCCTGTAGCTTGTTGACTTGTGTGTGATATCATGTGCGATACAATAAGTTATGCAGCTTGTTTACTTGTGTGTGATATCATGTGCGATACAATAAGTTATGCAGCTTGTTTACTTGTGCGTGATATCATGTGCAATACAAGCAATCCTGCAGGTTGTTTACTTGTGTTTGATATCATGGGCGATACAAGCAGTCCTGAAGCATGTTTACTTGTGTGTGATATCATTTGCGATACAAGCAGTTGTGCAGCATTTACTGTTGTGTGATATTATGTGTAATACAGGCAGTACTTCAGCGTGTTTACTTGTGTGTGATATCATGTGCTATACAAGCTGTCCTGCAGTGTTTACTTGTGTGTGATATCATGTGCGATACAAGCAGCCCTGCAGCGTGTTTACTTGTGTGGGATATAATGTGCGATACAAAAAGTCCTAAAAAGTGTTTATCTGAAAGTGATATCATGTGCAATACACACAGTCCTGCAGAAGGTTTACTAAAGTGTGGTATCATTTGTGATACAAGCAGTCCTGCGGCGTGTTTACTTATGTGTGATATCATGTGCGATACAAGCAGTCCTGCAGTGTGTTAACTTGTGTGTGATATCATGGGCGATACAAGCAGTCCTGCAGCGTGTTTACTTGTGTGTGATATCATGGGCAATACAAACAGTCCTGCGGCCTGTTTACATATGTGTGATATCATGTGCGATACAAGCAGTCCTGCAGTGTGTTGACTTGTGTGTAATATCATGTGCGATACAAGCACTCCTGCAGCATGTTGACTTGTGTGTGATATCATGTGTGATACAAGTAGTCCTGGAAAATTTTTACTTGTGTTATATCGTGTGTGATACACTTTACTAGTGTGTGATATTGTGTGCGATGCGAGACGTCCCGCAGCTTGTTGACTTGTGTGTGATATCATGTGCGATACAAGCACTCCTGCAGCATGTTGACTTGTGTGTGATATCATGTGTGATACAAGTAGTCCTGGACAATTTTTACTTGTGTTATATCGTGTGTGATACAAGCAGCGTGTTGAGTTGTGTGTGACATCGTGCGCGATACAAGCAGTCCTGCAGAGTATTAGTTTTGAGTGATGTTTCGTGCGATACAAGCAGTCCTCCAGAGTATTAGTTGTGTGTGATGCCACGTGCGATACAAGAATTCCTCCAGCGTGTTTACTCGTGTGTGACATCATTTGTGATACAAGCAGTGCTGCAGTGAGTTTACTAGTGTGTGATATTGTGTGCGATACGAGACGTCCTGCAGCTTGTTTACCCGTGTGCAATATAAGGCGCGATGCGAGCAGTCCTGCAATGTGTTGACTTGTGTGGGATATCATGTGTGATACACGTAGTCCTGGAAAATGTTTACTTGTGTAGCGTGTTGAGTTGTGTGTGACATCGTGCGCGATACAAGCAGTCCTGTAAAGTATTAGTTGTGTGTGATGTTGCGTGCGATACAAGCAGTCCTCCAGCGTGTTTACTTGTGTGTGACATCATTTGTGATACAAGCAGTCGTACTGTATTTACTGTTGTGTGATATTATGTGTGATACAGGCAATACTTCAGCGTGTTTACTTGTGTGTGATATCATGTGCGATACAAGCAGCCCTGCAGCGTGTTTACTTGTGTGGGATATAATGTGCGATACAAAAAGTCCTAAAAAGTGTTTATCTGTATGTGATATCATGTGCAATACACACAGTCCTGCAGAGTGCTTACTTGTGTGTGATATCATTTGTGATACAGGTAGTCCTGCAGCGTGTTTACATGTGTGTGATATCATGTGCGATACAAGCAGTCTTGCAGCGTGTTTACTTGTGTGTGATATCATGTGCGATACAAGCAGTCCTGCAGCGTGTTTACTTGTGTGTGATATCATGTGTGATAAAGAAGTCCTGCAGTGTTTACTTGTGTGTGATATCATGTGTGATACAAGCAGTCCTGCAGTGTGTTTACTTGTGTGTGATATCATGTGTGATACAAGCAGTCCTGCAGTGTGTTTACTTGTGTGTGATATCATGTGCGATACAAGCAGTCCTGCAGTGTGTTTACTTGTGTGTGATATCATGTGCAATACAAGCAGTCCTGCAGTGTGTTTACTTGTGTGTGTGATATCATGTGTGATACAAGCAGTCCTACATATCATTTACTTCTGTGGAATATCTTGCGTGATATGAGTTGTCCCGCAACGGGTTTACTTGTGTGATATCATGTGTGATACAAGCAGTCGTGCAGTGTGTTTACTTGTGTGACATATCATGTGCGATACAAGCAGTCCTAAATAGTGTTTATCTGTATGTGATATCATGTGCAATACACACAGTCCTGCAGAATGTTTACTAAAGTATCATGTGTGATACAAGTAGTCTTGCAGCGTGTTTACTTGTGTGTGATATCATGTGCGATACAAGCAGTTCTGCAGCGTGTTTACTTGTGTGATATCATGTGTGATACAAGCAGTCCTGCAGCGTGTTTACGTGTGTGTGATATCATGTGCGATACAAGCAGTCCTAAAAAGTTTTTATCTGTATGTGATATCATGTGCAATACACACAGTCCTGCAGAATGTTTACTAAAGTGTGGTATCATTTGTGATACAAGCAGTCCTGTAGTGTGTTTACTTGTGTGTGATATCATGTGTGATACAAGCAGTCCTGCAGTGTGTTTACTTGTGTGTGATATCATGTGTGATACAAGCAGTCCTGCAGTGTGTTTACTTGTGTGTGATATCATGTGCGATACAAGCAGTCCTACAGTGTGTTAACTTGTGTGTGATATCATGGGAGATAAAAGCAGTCCTGCAGCGTGTTTACTTGTGTATGATATCATGTGTGATACAAGCAGTCCTGCAGAGTGTTTACTTGTGTGTGATATCACGTGCGATACAAGCAGTCCTGCAGCATGTTTACTTGTGTATGATATCATGTGTGATACAAGCAGTCCTGTAGAGTGTTTACTTGTGTGTGATATAATTTGTGATACAAGTAGTCTTGCAGCGTGTTTACTTCTGTGTGTGATATCGTGTGTGATACAAACAGTCCTGCAGCGTGTTTACTTGTGTGTGATATCATGTGTGATACAAGCAGTCCTGCAGAACGTTTAATTGTGTTTGATATCATTTGTGATATAAGCAGTCCTGCAGCGTGTTTACTTGTGTGTGATATCATGTGCGATACAAGCAGTCCTGCAGTGTGTTTACTTGTGTGTGATATCATGTGCGATACAAGCACTCCTGCAGAGTGTTTACTTGTGTGTGATATCATGTGCGATACAAGCAGTCCTGCAGAATGTTTACTTGTGTGTGATATCATGTGCGATACAAGCAGTCCTGCAGAGTGTTTACCTGTGTGATATCACGTATGAATTATTGATTGTATTTATGAATGGTGGAAGTGAGTGGCGACCAATCACCCAAAGTCAGCTGGGGTAGGCCCCAGCTCACCCGTGACCTCATCACCCGTGTGATAAATGGATTGGCGTCATTTGGCCGTATCAGACTCACGTTGGGGTCAAATTAGACATTTCCTAGTCAGAGTTGGGACCATCAGAGATGTCCTGATGACTCAAATGTTGCACCAATAGACACAAAACATCATCATCCTCCTCCCACAGCACCGGAGGTTCTCCCGCTTCCTTCCGGAATGTTCTGACTGGGAAAGCAAACATTTCTCCGACTCCAGACTAATTTCAATAATAACCACCATGAGGCTCATTAATGCGGAGGAGCTGCTCCAGATGTGTGCCGGAGAACCCCCCAGGTCCTGTGTGTCTGACACCGGGAACTCATCTGTAATGTGTGTGTGTGTGTGTGTGTGTGTGTGTGTGTGTGTGCGTGTGTTCTTGTAGTCTTACCCTTCTTGAGACAACAACAAGGAAAAGTATCTTCCATATGAGGAGGTGTGAACAAGTGAGGACATGTCATGGTCCCAAAACCATCGCATCTAATAGAGAGCCAAATACTACAGTTTGTGAACATTGCTCCAAAGTCAAGATATTTTTGGTTGATTTAATGTGCATACAATAGTAAACATTGACAGGTGCAAAGGCAGCAATATACTGTATGATAAAGAAGGACTTCTCAAGTCAGGACGGAAATCTTGGTCCCAATACGGAAAACCATTGCATCTAATAGAGAGCCAAATACCAGAGTCTGGTAACATTGCTCCAAAGTCAGGATATTTTTGGTTGATTTAATGTGCATACAAAAGTAAACATTGACAGGTGCAAACGCAGCAATATATGATACAACAAGACGGCAGCTAAAGAAGGACTTGCCAAGTCAGGACCAAAATCATGGTCCCAATAACATTGCATCCAATAGAGAGCCAAATATTAGAGTCTGTGAACATTGCTCCAAAGTCAGGATTTTTGGTTGATTTAATGTTCACAGAAAAGTAAACATTGACAGGTGCAAAGGCAGCAATATATGATAAAACAAGACGGAGGCTAAAGAAGGACTTCCCAAGTGAGGACATAAATCACGGTCCCAATACAGAAAACCATTGCATTTAATAGACAGCCAAATATTAGAGTCTGTGAACATTGCTCCAAAGTCAGGATATTTTTGGTTGATTTAATGTGCATACAAAAGTAAACATTGACAGGTGCAAAGACAGCAATATATGATACAACAAGATGGCAGCTAAAGAAGGACTTCCCAAGTCAGGACATAAATCACGGTCCCAATATGGAAAACCATTGCATCGAATAGAGAGCCAAATACTACAGTCTGTGAACAATGCTCCAAAGTCAGGATTTTTGGTTGATTTAATGTGCATACAAAAGTAAACATAGACAGGTGCAAAGACAGCAATATATGATACAACAAGATGGCAGCTAAAGAAGGACTTCCCAAGTCAGGACATAAATCATGGTCCCAATACAGAAAACCATTGCATTTAATAGAGAGCCAAATATTAGAGTCTGTGAACATTGCTCCAAAGTCAGGATATTTTTGGTTGATTTAATGTGCATACAAAAGTAAACATTGACAGGTGCAAAGGCAGCAATATATGATAAAACAAGACGGCGGCTAAAGAAGGACTTCCCAAGTCAGGACCGAAATCATGGTCCCAATAACATTGCATCTAATAGAGAGCCAAATATTAGAGTCTGTGAATATTGCTCCGAACTCAGGATTTTTGGTTGATTTAATGTACACAGAAAAGTAAACATTGACAGGTGCAAAGGCAGCAACATATGATTAAACAAGACGGCAGCTAAAGAAGGACTTCCCAAGTTAGGACATAAATCATGGTCCCAATACGGAAAACCATTGAATCTAATAGAGAGCCAAATACTAGAGTCTGTGAACATTGCTCCAAAGTCAGGATATTTTTGGTTGATTTAATGTGCATACAAAAGTAAACATTGACAGGTGCAAAGGCAGCAATATATGATAAAACAAGACGGCGGCTAAAGAAGGACTTCCCAAGTCAGGACATAAATCATGGTCCCAATATGGAAAACCATTGCATCGAATAGAGAGCCAAATACTAGTGTCTGTGAACATTGCTCCAAAGTCGGGATTTTTAGTTGATTTAATACGCATACAAAAGTAAACATTGACAGATGCAAAGGCAGCAATATATGATACAACAAGACGGCGGCTAATGAAGGACTTCCCAAGTCAGGACCGAAGAAAGCCGGCAAGTGGACAGCTGATTGTACCATTTCCGGTGCTGACGTAAGACAACCCGCGCCCCCTGGTGGTGAAATCTGTCAAAAAAAAGGGTGGTCCCAAAAAGGAGGGATTTTTGACAGTGTGTCGGTTTTACAAGTGCTCCCCCTCTGGTCAACATATGAAACAACAAGTGTGTGTAAACATTTGAAGTGCTCCCACTCTGGTCAACGTATGAAATAACAAGTGTGTGTAAGACATTTAAATGTGCCCCTTTGGCCAAAATATATATATATATATATATATATATATATATATATATATATATATATATATATATATAAAGTAAATAATGAAGATTAAAAAAACAGTTACAAACAAAAAATTCAAAAAAAGAATAAAAAATGAACTAAAAGCTGTGTGACCCCGATGATGCAAGAGTCCAGGAGAGAGAAATGAAGGTAAGAAGATTTTAATACAGTACTCATAAGAAAACAAATAAACATAAAGCAGTCTTGCATAGTATCGTTCTCAACATAAATAAGCACCAGTTTGATTGACCGCAATCATCGAAAAGAGCAAAAACAACAGGGCACCGTGAATAAAACAGGAAATACAACAAAATAAGAGCACTGAACAGGAAGAAAATACAAAAACACCAAAAACTAACAGAAATGAAGTGACAGATTGTCACAAAAAGCAGTCTTTTTTCTCACAATGTGTCGACTTTTTTTATATAAAATTGGGAACTATTTCTCATATTCTTTCTGTTTCTGTAATAATGCAACATTTTCTCACAACATTATTATTTTTTTTTATGTAAAATGGTGACATTTGTATCAGAATATTGCCAAAATGTTTGTTGTTATTGTAAAAGACTGACATTTTTTTGAGTAAAATGATGACTTTTGTCATAATTTTGACTTGTAAAATTTCGATGATTATCATAATATTGCCATTTAATTTTTTTTTTAGAAAATTGTGACCTGTCAAATAAAAAATATGACTCTTTTTTTACAAACGACAAACATTTTAAGCTTTTTTTTTTAGAAAAATGCGACTCTCATTGAGTAAAATTCCAACTTTTATCAAAATATTGCACACATTTTTTTCTTGTAAAATTTTGACTTGCGTTGAGTAAAATTATGACTTGTATTATAATACTGCTAAAAAATCCCAACTAATTTTTTTTAATTTTTAATATTTGCATAGTATGTATGAGTTAGTGCTGCAGGGGTAGTGGGTATTTGTTCTGTTGTGTTTATGTTGTGTTTTTGTTGTGTTACGGTGCGGATGTTCTCCCGAAATGTGTTGGTCATTCTGGTTTGGTGTGGGTTCACAGTGTGGCGCGTATTGATGTTGTAAATACTAATCTTTATATATCTAAAAAGGGTGGTCCCCAAGAGGTAAACATTTTTCGGAGGTCTCAAGAAGGTCGGAAATACACGCGTGTGTGCGTGTGTGTGTGTGTGTGTGTGTGTGTGTGTGTGTGTGTGTGTGTGTGTGTGTGTGTGTGTGTGTGTGTGTGTGCCTGCAGGCCCTTGGAGTGCTCCAGTGGCCCACTTCCACACCGAGTGCAGGAACTATGAGGAACTTCATGTCAGTGTTAAAGAGTGTTTTTTATGTCAATTTACTGTGAGTGAATTTTCAAAATGTAAACAATTTAAACGAAAACTGCACTTTTTGGGGGGAATTTTGTCCGTCATTCACAATCCTTATGTGAGACTCGAACACATGTTTTTCTTTATGCATTCTAAATCGTAAATAAATATTAGCGAAAGTCAACTCACAAAGGAGCAATAATAATAATAATAATAATAATAACAATGATAATAATAACAGTAATACAAATAATACAATAGTAATAATAATATACACGATAATAGTAATACAAATAATAATATTGATACAAATAATATAACAATAATAATAATACAATAATAACAATAGTAATATTAACATAATACAAATAATGGGAATAATATAATTCATAAAATAATAATAAACATCAAATAATATTAAAATAATAATAATAATAAATTATCTGTCTGCATCAAACAATAATAATAATAATAATATTAATGATAACAGTATTGATAATAACAATAATAAAATGATACAATAATATTGATAAGAATGATACTAATACAAATAACAGTAATAATAATGATATCAATAATACTAATGATAATAATAATAATAATAATAGTAATACATTTCCCTGCTGTTTTGTTTTTTTCTGTCTGCATCAAACAATGTGTTGATGAATAGTAAACATGAAGCAGTGTCATCAATAATAATAAAAGTAATAATAATAATATCTTAAATTGTGCATCACGGTACAGTCATGTTGGAGCTTGTTGTCATTTTCAATCAAAAACAGAAAATGTGAAACAGATATGACATTTTTTTGGTTGACAGATTTGATTGAAATAACAGACATGGCAGCAAACATTCCAGGAATTCTTACATGTTTTGAAGGGCAGCCCTACGGTAGGTTCTAATCCAATTTTATTATTATTATTATTATTATTAATTTTTATTTAATTATTATTATTATTATTATTATTATTATCACTATTAAAAACCTGCCTGCCATTAACATTTCCTCCACTAGAGGGCCTCATACTCTCAATGAACCTAAAACCTGAACATCAATTCTGCACACGTCATAGACAGAACAAAGCAGGTGATCATTATTCATGTGATCATGTGTTCATGCATGTAGACAACATGCAGGTGATCATTATTCAAGTAAACATGCATGTAGACACCATGGTCATTCATCCATCCATCCATCCCTTCTTTTAATAATGCAAATTTACAGCATTGAAAACAAAAACAACATCAGAAAATGACTACTGAAAACCAGAACAAGGTACAAGGAAAACGTTTTGTCAATTTATATATTCAAATATATGAATCATTTTGCTAATTAAATAACTTGAAAATGATTTAATAACAATAATAATAATAACAACATCAAATAATGAAAATAATGAAATAATACAGTATTAATAATAATAAAAATAATCCTTATAAATTAAGAAAATAATAATAATAAAACATATAATAAGAATAATAAGAATAATAATAATATTAAGACAAATAATAACATAATAGGAATAATGAGAATAATAGAAAAATACAATAATAAAATGTATAATATTAGTATTAATAATAATAATATCAATAATATTTTTTACAAATAACATCAAACATAATACATTACAAAAAAATCAAAAATGTGAAAATATTTGCTACTTAAATAACTCCAAAATGATTTAATAACAATAATAATAATAATAATGAAATACTAATAATGATATTAATAAAACAATACAATAATGATAATAACAACAATAATTGTAATTAAAAAATGATTTAATAATAATAATTATTATTATAATTATAATATTAATAATAATAGTGCAATAATAACAATACAAAAAACTAAATAATAACAATAATGAGAATAATAAAACAATACAATAATAATATTCATATTTACAGAGAGCATGAATAATATTACATTACAAACAATACAAAAATTAATACTTTTGCTGATTCAATAACTTCAAAATAATTTAATAACACAAAATGCATTTACATTTATGATAAACTGTAAAATATTTTTTTTTTTTCAAATTGATTGTGTCCTATTTCATATTTTACTTTTCCTCCCAAACAAACCAAAATATCACAAAAAATTTACTAGCCTTCCAAAATATTGAAAATGTTTTTTATTGTGATTTATTTAATTATTATTTTTTAATAAAAATGAGTAAGACATAAGCATACAGTATGTCCTTATTAATATGACACCAAAAACTAACTATTTGTTTTTCATTCAGTGTGGTCATTGTTTATTATGTTCCACTGTAAAAATGTACATCATTTAACGATGTATGTCAACAAACTAATGTGTCTCTTAAAAAAATAACTTTGAAATTATTTAATAACAACAATAATGATACAATAATTACAATGCTAATAATAAAATAATACAATAATAATATTGATGATAATAATAATAATAATAATAATAATAATAATAGTAATCGTAATAAAAATAGTAAAATAATACTTATGGTACTAATAATAAGGAATAGGAATAATGAGAATAATAATAAAATAATAATAACAATATTATAATTTTTTTACAAATAGGATTAATAAAAACACATTACAAAAAACAAAAACATTAAAAGATAATGTTCCTAATTAAATAACTTCAAGATGATTCAAATTATTAATAATTAACTAACAATAATGATAATAATACAATTATATAATATTAATAATAATAAGAACAATCATAATAAAGGTAATACAACGAAACAATAATAATAATAATACAAAAATAATAATAATAATTATTATTATTATTATTATAATACAAATAATAACACAATAAGAATAATGAAAATAATACAAACAATAAAAAATAAAAAAAATCACAAAAACCATTAATATTACATTACAATAAATAAAACAATCCGACTAATTTAAGCAATTAAATAAACTCAAGATGATTTAATAACAATAACAAAAATAAAATAATGATAATAATGATTATAATAACACAATAAAATGATGATATTAATGATAACAATAATAAGAATAAGCGTAATAAAAATAATAAAGTAATAATTATAATACAACAATAATAATAATACTAAGAATAACAATATTAATACAAATAATAACATGATAAGAATAATGAAAATAATAAAAATAATACAATAATAATGATCATATTTACAAATAACATTAATAATCAATTGTTACAAAACATGAAATATATGAATAATTTTGCTAATTTAATAACTTCAAAATAATTTAATAACAAAAAATTATTTCAAATTCATAATTAACTGTAGAATACTATTGTTTTTCAAATTGATAAGACATTGTGTCCTATGTGATTTTTTAAATTATTAATTATTTTTTCAATGAAAATGAGTAAAACATAAGCGTACAGTTTGTCCTCAATAACATGACACCAAATACTATTTGTTTCTCATACAGTGTGGTCATTGTTTATTACTGTAAAAATGGACATCATTTAACGATGTATGTCAACAAACTGTGTGTCTTCAAAAATAACTTTCAAATTATTTAAAAACAACAATAATAATACAATAATAACAATGATAATAATAAAATAATAGAATAATGATAACAATAATCGTAATAAAAATAATAAAATAATACTTATAATACTAATAATAATACAAATGATAACATAATAAGAACAATGAGAATAATAAAAATAATAAAATAATAACAACAATAATACTGTTTTACAAATAAGATTAATAATAACACATTACAAAAAATTTAAATATCAATAATGTTGCTAATTAAATAACTTCAAGATGATTAAAAATAATAAAAAGAAACTAATAATAATGATGATGATAAACTGATACAATATTAATAATAATAACAATAATCGTAATAAAAGTAAAATAACAATTCTAATAATAATACAGCAATAATAATAATACAAATAATAACATCATCATAATAATGAAAATAAAAATAATACAATAACAATAATAGTAATTACAAATAACATTAATATTACATTACAATAAATAAAAAAATCTTAATAATTTAGTTGATTAAATAACTTCAAGATGATTTAGTAAAAAATAAAATGATAATAATGATAATAATAAAACAATAAAATAATAATAATAATAATCATGAAAATAATGGTGATAAAATAATGAATAATAAGTAATAATAAAATAATATTAATAATAATAATAATAATAATACACATAATAACATAGTAAGAATAATGACAATAATAAAAATAATATAATAATAATGATCATATTCACAAATAACATTAATAATTATTTATTAAAAAACATGAAATATATGAATAATTTTGCTCATTTAATAGTTTTGACATAATTTAAAATTATTTCAAATGTATAATGAACTGTAGAATACTATTTTTTTCCAATTGATGAGACATTGTGTCCTATGTGATTTTTTTAATTATTATTTATATTTCAATGAAAATGAGTAAAACATAAGCGTACAGTATGTCCTCAATAATATGACACCAAATACTAACTTTTTGTTATTCATTCAGTGTGGTCATTGTTTATTATGTTCCACTGTAAAAATGTACATCATTTAACGATGTATGTCAACAAACTAATGTGTCTCTTAAAAAAAATAACTTAAAAATTATTTAATAAAAACAATAATGATACAATAATTACAATACTAATAATAAAATAATACAATAATAATAATAATAACAATAATTGTAATAAAAAATAATAAAATAATTCTTATAATACGACTAATAATACAAATGATAACATAATAAGAACAATAAGAATAATAAAAATAATAAAATAACAATAATACTATTTTACAAATAAGATTAATAATAACACATTACAAAAATAAAAAAATATTAATAATTTTGCTAATTAAATAACTTCAAGATGATTAAAAATAATAATAATAAACTAATTACAATGATGATGATAAAATGATACAATATTAATCATAATAACAATAATCGTAATAAAAGTAAAATAACAAAAACAATAATAATAATAATAACAATAATAACATAATAAGAATAACGAAAATAATACAAACAATACAATAATAATAATAGTAATTACAAATAACATTGATATTACATTACAATAAATAAAAAAATCTGAATAATTTAGTTGATTAAATAACTTCAAGATGATTAAACATAATAATAATAAACTAATAATAATGATGATGATAAAATGATACAATATTAATAACAATAACAATAATCGTAATAAAAGTAAAATAACAAAAACAATAATAATAATAATAACAATAATAACATAATAAGAATAACGAAAATAATATAAACAATACAATAATAATAATAGTAATTACAAATAACATTAATATTACATTACAATAAATAAAAACATCTGAATAATTTAGTTGATTAAATAACTTCAAGATGATTTAATAACAATAATAAAAAATAAAATAATAATAATGATAATAATACAACAATAAAATAACAATAATAATAATAATCATGAAAATAATGGTAATAAAAATAATACATAATAAGTAATAATAAAATAATAATAATAATACAAATAATAACATAATAAGATTAATGACGATAATAAAAATAATACAAATTAATAATTATCATATTCTCAAATAACATTAATAATCATTTATTACAAAACATTTAATTAGCTTTAAAATAATTTAAAATTATTTCAAATGTAGAATGAACTGTAGAATACTATTTTTTTTTTCCAATTGATAAGACATTGTGTTCTATGTGATTTTTTTTTTCCAATGAAAATGAGTAAAACATAAGCGTACAGTATTTGTTTTTCATACAGTGTGGTCATTTTTTATTACTGTAAAAATGGACATCCTTTAACGATGTATGTCAACAAACAGATGTGTGTCTTAAAGCTACAGTACACACTCCGTAAAGTTGATGAGTCATCAACTTTATTTTACTAAATGCATAATTATAATGCAGGTTGAGTTGCAACTTTGATGTGTAAAACCAAAGTAAAATACTGTAAAAAAAATAACAGTGAAAGTCCTGCAGTTGTTTTGTCAGGTTTAGGCGCAGATGAGCGAGTCTGAGAGATATAAAGCACTGCTTGCACTTCAAGACCCCTCCCAAGGGGGGGCGTGCGTCCTCCCGGAGTCCGGTCCGGGGCAAGCCCAAAGAGCGAGCGAGAGGGGGGAGAGAAAGGCCAACAGCCAATCAGACCAGCGCCAAAGTCCCGCCTGGGAGTTTTTCCACTCTGCTCCGGTGTCACAAGTTCCTGGTCTACTTTGTGGGCCTGGGGTGGTGGTGGTGGGGGGGGGGCACACAGCTGGAGACACTTTGTGCGCATTGAAGCGGGACGGCATGGCCATTGTGTGCCGGTGCAAATATCTGGAGGCCGCCGCTGCCGCCGGGCGGGGGACGCAAGCGGCCTGAAGCTTCCCAGCGCTCTTCTCGACATGAGCCGCTCGGATGTCATGTACCCCCAGAGCTATGGAGCACACCTCCTGCCCGCGGACGCCTACGCCTCCACCTACTACAACCAGCAGCCACAGGTGAGGCCACCTTCTTCACGCCTTGCTCTAGGGCACAACGGCAGCAGCCGTCGCTTCCATTCAGGGGACTCGGACCACATTGGGTCACGATTCGATTCAGACCCGTTCTCCCAGTTTTTGCCCTAAAAATGACGACAAGGCAGTAATCCATCCATCCATTTCCTTCCGGGTCACGGGGGCAGCAGCCTAAGCAGAGAATCCCAGACTTCCCTCTCCACCAGCAACTAGAGAACATTTATTTATAGAGCAGACTTCATACACAAGGCGATCCAAAGTGCTAAAATAAAAATAATTAAATGAGGTTAAATACAATTGGTGAGGATTAGATTCAAATCCGATGTATCACTTTTTTGTAATAAGCGATGGAAAACAGTTACAAAAACGACTTTGACGTATTCAAGTAAACCCACTTAATGGCATGAACATGTATTTTTAAAAATGAATTTTTAAAAAGCATGTGTTTGGAAAAGAGCCCAAAAGGGACAAACTGTAGAAAATGGATGGATGTTTTGAAAAGGTTTATCATCATTTTTTTTTTATAGCAAACAATAAATTGATTCTGAACAAAATCGTCATTCCAAGAATCAAAATCGAATCGTTTTAAAAAAAATGTAAATATATATTTTTCCCGATTCATAATTTTCATGAATCCGTTTTTTAAACGATTTTTGCTATACAAAAAAAAATGATGATAAACCTTTTTAAAACATCCATCCATTTTCTACAGTTTGTCCCATTTGGGCTCTTTTCCAAAGAAATGCTTTTTAAGAATTCATTTTTTCATATATGGAAAAATAAATTACGGACCTTAGGGGTGCTTAAAAAGTTTCAAGAAAATTAAAAATATATATTTTTCCCGATTCATAATTTTCAAGAATCCGTTTTTTAAACGATTTTTGCTATACAAAAAAAAATGATGATAAACCTTTTTAAAACATCCATCCATTTTCTACAGTTTGTCCCATTTGGGCTCTTTTCCAAAGAAATGCTTTTTAAGAATTCATTTTTTCATATATGGAAAAATAAATTACGGACCTTAGGGGTGCTTAAAAAGTTTCAAGAAAATTAAAAATATATATTTTTCCCGATTCATAATTTTCAAGAATCCGTTTTTTAAACGATTTTTGCTATAAAAAAAAAAATGATGATAAACCTTTTTAAAACATCCATCCATTTCCTACAGTTTGTCCCCTTTGGGCTCTTTTCCAAAGAAATGCTTTTTAAGAATTCCTTTTTTCATATAAGGAAAAATAAATGACGGACCTTAGGGGTGCTTAAAAAGTTTTAAAAATTTTTAAAATATATCTTTTTCCCGATTCATAATTTTCAAGAATCCGTTTTTAGACGATTTTTGCTATAAAAAAAAATGATGATAAACCTTTTTAAAACATCCATCCATTTTCTACAGTTTGTCCCTTTTGGGCTCTTTTCCAAACAAATGCTTTTTAAGAATTCATTTTTTCAATTATGGAAAAATAAATTAGGGGTGCTTAAAAAGTTTTGAAAAATTTAAGCATATATCTTTTTCCCAATTCATAATTTTCAAGAATCCGTTTTTTAAACGATTCGATTTTGATTCTTTGAATAACGATTTTATTCAGAATCAATTTATTGTTTGCTATTAAGAAAATGATGATACACCTTTTCAAAACATTCATCCATTTTCTACAGTTTGTCCCTTTTGGGCTCTTTTCCAAACAAATACTTTTTAAGAATTCATTTTTAAAAATACATGTTTCATATATGGAAAAATAAATGACGGACCTTAGGGGTGCTTAAAAAGTTTAAAAAAATTTAAAACTATATATTTTTCCCGATTCATAATTTTCAAGAATACGTTTTTTACACTTTTTAAGCACCCCTAAGGTCCATAATTTATTTTTCCATATATTGAATGTTAATTAAAGACAAATAACCTGATCTGAGAGTTTTGGAAGTGCCTGAACAAATTTAGTATGATTTAAAATGATATTGTCTCTCAATATGAAGACTGGATCAGATCCAGAGAAGACAGATTCTGACTCTGTATGCACTACCAATTTAGTCCAACTGTGATTCTGTTTGATGGACTAGAAAATATGCAATATTTCCATTTTTAAAAAACTAAATATAGTTATGTTATTGTCAAACTAGAGTTGAATAAATATTGTAAAGTAAAGTCATTTGAATAAATGAAATAGCCACATTGGACCAAAAATACAAAATAAAAAAAATCTGTCTTGAAAAAATTACACATGAAGTAAGTGTCTATATTAGCCTACTATCAAAATGAATTTAAAAGTCTTATATTAGTGTTATAATGAAGACAACACATGATGTAAGTGTCTATATTAGCCTACTATCTGAATAACTTTAAAAGTCTTTTATAAGTTTTATAATGAAGTCAATACATGATGTACGTGTCTATATTAGCCTACTATCAAAATGGCTTTAAAAGTCTTATAAAAGTGTTGTAATGAAGGCAACACATGATGTAAGTGTCTATATTAGCCTACTATCAAAATAACTTTAAAAGTCTTATAATATAGGCAACACATGATGTGTTGGTATTAGTTGTATTAGCCTACTATCAAAATTACTTTAAAAGTCTTATAAAAATGTTATAATGAAGACAACACATGATATAAGTGTCTATATTAGCCTACTATAGATATGACTTTAAAAGTCTTATAAAAGTGTTATAACGAAGGCAACACATGATGTAAGTGTCTATATTAGCCTGATATCAAACATAATTTAAAAGTCTTATATACGTGTTACAATGAAGACAACACATGATGTAAGTGTCTATATTAGCCTACTATCAAAATGACTTTTAAAGTATTATAAAAGTGTTATAATGAAGACAACACATAATGTAAGTGTCTCTATTAGCCTACTATCAAAATGACTTTAAACGTCTTACATAAGTGTTATAATGAAGGCAACACATGATGTAAGTGTCCATATTAGCTTACTATCAAAATGACTTTAAAAGTCTTATATAAATGTTATAATGAAGGCAACACATGATGTAAGTGTCTATATTAGCTTACTATCAAAATGACTTTAAAGTCTTATATAAGTGTTATAATGAAGACAACACATGATGTAAGTGTCTATATTAGCCTACTATCAAAATTACTTTAAAAGTCTTATATAAGTGTTATAATGAAGACAACACATGATGTAAGTGTCTATATTAGCCTACTATCAAAATGACTTTAAAAGTCTTATATAAGTGTTATAATGGAGGCAACACATGATGTAAGTGTCCATATTATTTACATTAGCTTATTATCAAAACAACTTTAAAAGTCTTATATAAGTGTTATAATGAAGACAACACATGATGTAAGTGTCTATAATAGCCTACTATCTAAACAACTTTAAAAGTCTTATATAAGTGTTATAATGAAGTCAACACATGATGTAAGTGTCTATATTAGCCTACTATCAAAATGACTTTAAAAGTCTTAAATAAGTGTTATAATGAAGTCAACACATTATGTAAGTGTCTATATTAGCCTACTATAGATATTAATTTAAAAGTCTTACAAAAGTGTTATAATGAAGGCAACACATGATGTAAGTGTCTATATTAGCCTACTATCAAAATAACTTTAAAAGTCTTTTATAAGTTTTATAATGAAGTCAACATATGATGTACGTGTCTATATTAGCCTTCTATCAAAATGACTTTAAAAGTCTTATAATATAGGCAACACATGATGTAAGTGTCGGTATTAGTTGTATTAGCCTACTATCAAAATTACTTTAAAAGTCTTTTAAAAGTGTTATAACGAAGGCAACACATGATGTAAGTGTCTATATTAGCCTGATATCAAACATAATTTAAAAGTCTTATATACGTGTTACAATGAAGACAACACATGATGTAAGTGTCTATATTAGCCTACTATCAAAATGACTTTTAAAGTATTATAAAAGTGTCATAATGAAGACAACACATAATGTAAGTGTCTCTATTAGCCTACTATCAAAATGACTTTAAACGTCTTACATAAGTGTTATAATGAAGGCAACACATGATGTAAGTGTCCATATTAGCCTACTATCAAAATGAATTTAAAAGTCTTACAAAAGTGTTATAATGAAGGCAACACTTGATGTGTCTATATTAGCCTAATATAAAAATGAATTTAAAAGTCTTACAAAAGTGTTATAATGAAGGCAACACTTGATGTAAGTGTCTATATTAGCCTACTATCAAAATCACTTTAAAAGTCTTATATAAGTGTTATAATGGAGGCAACACATGATGTAAGTGTCCATATTATTTACATTAGCTTATTATCAAAACGACTTTAAAAGTCTTATATAAGTGTTATAGTGAAGACAACACATGATGTAAGTGTCTATAATAGCCTACTATCTAAACAACTTTAAAAGTCTTATATAAGTGTTATAATGAAGTCAACACATGACGTAAGTGTCTATATTAGCCTACTATCAAAATGACTTTAAAAGTCTTAAATAAGTGTTATAATGAAGTCAACACATGATGTAAGTGTCTATATTAGCTTACTATCAAAATGACTTTAAAAGTCTTATATAAATGTTATAATGAAGGCAACATATGATGTAAGTGTCTATATTAGCCTACTATCAAAATGACTTTAAAAGTCTTATATAAATGTTATAATGAAGACAACACATTATGTAAGTGTTTATATTAGCCTAATATAGATATGACTTTAAAAGTCTTATATAAGTGTTATAATGAAGGCAACACGTGATGTAAGTGTCTATATTAGCCTACTATCTAAACAACTTTAAAAGTCTTATATAAGTGAATGCGTGGGTTCCCTCCGGGTACTCCGGCTTCCTCCCACCTCCAAAGACATGCACCTGGGGATAAGTTGATTGGCAACACTAAATTGGCCCTAGTGTGTGAATGTGAGTGTGAGTGTTGTCTGTCTATCTGTGTTGGCCCTGCGATGAGGTGGCGACTTGTCCAGGGTGTACCCCGCCTTCCGCCCGATTGTAGCTGAGATAGGCGCCAGCGCCCCCCGTGACCCCGAAAGGGAATAAGCGGTAGAAAATGGATGGATGGATATAAGTGTTATAATGAAGTCAACACATGATGTAAGTGTCTATATTAGCTTACTATCAAAATGACTTTAAAAGTCTTATATAAGTGTTATAATGAAGACAACACATGATGTAAGTGTCTATAATAGCCTACTATCTAAACAACTTTAAAAGTCTTATATAAGTGTTATAATGAAGACAACACATGATGTAAGTGTCTATATTAGCCTACTATCAAAATGACTTTAAAAGTCTTATATAAGTGTTATAATGGAGGCAACACATGATGTAAGTGTCCATATTATTTACATTAGCTTATTATCAAAACGACTTTAAAAGTCTTATATAAGTGTTATAATGAAGACAACACATGATGTAAGTGTCTATAATAGCCTACTATCTAAACAACTTTAAAAGTCTTATATAAGTGTTATAATGAAGTCAACACATGATGTAAGTGTCTATATTAGCCTACTATCAAAATGACTTTAAAAGTCTTAAATAAGTGTTATAATGAAGTCAACACATGATGTAAGTGTCTATATTAGCTTACTATCAAAATGACTTTAAAAGTCTTATATAAGTGTTATAATTAAGGCAACACATGATGTAAGTGTCTATAATAGCTTACTATCAAAATGACTTTAAAAGTCTTATATAAATGTTATAATGAAGGCAACATATGATGTAAGTGTCTATATTAGCCTACTATCAAAATGACTTTAAAAGTCTTATATAAATGTTATAATGAAGGCAACACATGATGTAAGTGTCTATATTAGCCTACTATCAAAATGACCTTAAAAAACTTTCATAAGTGTTATAATGAAGACAACACATGATGTAAGTGTCTATATTAGCTAAATTAGCCTACTATCAAAATGACTTTAAGAGTCTTATATAAGTGTTATAATGAAGGCAACACATGATGTAAGTGTCTATATTAGCCTACTATCAAAATGACTTTAAAAGTCTTATAAAAGTGTTATAATGAAGACAACACATGATGTAAGTGTCTGTATTAGCCTACTATCAAAATGACTTTAAAAAACTTTCATAAGTGTTATAATGAAGACAACACATGATGTAAGAGTCTATATTAGCTAAATTAGCCTACTATCAAAATGACTTTAAGAGTCTTCTATAAGTGTTATAATGAAGGCAACACATGATGTAAGTGTCTATATTAGCCTACTATCAAAATGACTTTAAAAGTCTTATAAAAGTGTTATAATGAAGGCAACACATGATGTAAGTGTCTGTAGTAGCCAACTATCAAAATGACTTTAAAAGTCTTATAAAAGTGTTATAATGAAGACAACACATGATGTAAGTGTCTATATTAGCCTACTATCAAAATGACTTTAAAAGTCTTATAAAAGTGTTATAATGAAGGCAACACATGATGTAAGTGTCTATATTAGCTAAATTAGCCTACTATCAAAATGACTTTAAGAGTCTTATATAAGTGTTATAATGAAGGCAACACATGATGTAAGTGTCTATATTAGCCTACTATCAAAATGACTTTAAAAGTCTTATAAAAGTGTTATAATATAGACAACACATGATGTAAGTGTCTATATTATTTATATTGGCTTACTATCAAAATGACTTTAAGAGTCTTATATAAGTGTTATAATGAAGACAACACATGATGTAAGTGTCCATATTAGCCTACTGTAAAAATGACTTTAAAAGTCTTATAAAAGTGTTAAAATGAAGGCAACACATGACGTAAGTGTCTATATTAGCCTACTATCAAAATGACTTTAAAAGTCTTATAATGGAGGCAACACATGATGTAAGTGACTATATTAGCCTACTATCAAAATGACTTTAAAAGTCTTATATAAGTGTTATAATGAAGGCAAGACATGATATAATTGACTATATTAGCCAACTATCAAAATGAAGTTAAAAGTCTTATAAAAGTGTTATAATGAAGGCAACACATGGCGTAAGTGTCTATATTAGCTATATTAGCCTACTATCAAAAATACTTTAAATTCTTATATAAGTGTTATAACGAAGGCAACACATGATGTAAGTGTCTATATTAGCCTACTATCAAAATGACTTTCAAAGTCTTCTCTAAATGTTATAATGAAGACAACACATGACGTAAGTGTCTATATTAGCTATTTCGGCCTACTATGAAAATGTTTCTGCTCCAGTATAACCATTAAAAAGTATTTTGGAAATTGCTAATTAATAATATCAAAATGTCTGGGTATGATTTCGACTCGGTATTGAGGTCTTGGTACGGTATTTCTGACCCATTGACCATTATTATGTGTCCTGGGCGTGACGTTAAAGTTTTATGCAAAATATACATAATAATTCATCCGGCAGTGGAGGCTCCTCTATGGGGTCTTGGGGCCCTAGGAGGTTAACCCCTTTACTACTCTTACCCCAGGTGGACCTTGGCAAAGGCTTAGAACCTGACTGCCCCCCAGCCAGGGATACGTTGAAGACCTCAACGGCAGTAGATTTAAGAATTACCACAACGGCAGAGGAAGGCTGCAGCAGAAAAGGGTCCCCGGTCGTCCTGGACTCTATGCCACTGGACCCTGACCTGATTCTGTCAAGGATCGTGTGGCGACTGTCTGTGGACCAGTCTCCCCACCTTAAACCAAGTCACACTCAGTCATCCCTACCAGTGGGATCGTCATACTCGTTCGAGTGACCGTAATATTGCGTTGTTGTCAAAAAACAAACAGAAAGAAGACGTATAAAATGAATTGGAGGTAATGTTTAGAATAAAAACACTTACCGTAAGCGAACACCAACATGATATTCTCATCGTATTTCAAACTACAAACAAGTACTTTCAGCACAAAGGAAGATCCAGGGTATTGTTTGGAATGTCCGCACCGGTTGACTCTTCATCGGACCGTCCAGAGACTTCAACACGTTCTTCTTCCGCGTCCATACTTCCGGTTTTAAACTTCCTGGAAGGTTTTGATCTGCGCTAAGGATCTTGGGGGGATGGAGTTTACTTTTCTGACCGGCTCACCCAAGACCTTCACCTGTACTGACAAAAGTACTCTAAGTTCTCTCATTTTCAAACACAAATATTGCAATATTTATATTATTATTACAGAGCTGCTGCTAATAGGCTAATGCTGTGCACAGGTTTATCCAAGGTACTAAGACTTCAAACCCTCCACCGGATGGCTATCAAGAACTAGAACCAATGTGCATTTGGTGCTTGAACCCTTCTTGTGTTTCTCCCTTCAGAGGAGGCTGAGCGCTCACCCGAAGATGCACACCTGCTCCAGACAGCAGCAAGCTGGAGGACGAGGGATACTAGCCAGAGACCAGGGCCTTCGACTTGGTCTTGGGGCCGAATCTGGATGTGTGTCGATGCCTGACTTGGATCCGAAAGACGGACCTCAACCGGCAGAGGCGGAGTACCTAAACTCCCGGTGTATTTTGTTTACGTACTTCAAAGGAGACATCGGCGATGTGGTGGATGAACACTTCTCTCGTGCCCTCAGTCAGTCGGCTGGACTTACCAGAGAGACGAAGCCGTTTCGTACGAGTCCGCAGCCATCTGCTTCGAGCACAACCAACACATGGAAAGGTAAGAGGAGGTCGTACGGTTATTTAATTACTAGACTGAACTGATTGGTTTGTTTCAGATGGCGAGTCCCTTCCGGAGAGTCAAAACTGCTCGGTCTGGAACAACACCTATCCATCCCATTCCACCACCTGCCTCCACCCAGAATTCTCATCCAGTCCCATTTCCCTTAACCACACCGACGGAGGTCTTTGGACGGGTCACGTACTCTCCAATGGCAGCTTCCAACCGCTGGCGACCCTCGCTGACAGCTGGACCTACAGCCTGAACCCCCAAAGCCCGAGCGGCTACCCCAACGTCCATGACGTCTACCACCCTCACCCCCATTCCCACATCCACACTCGGCACCGTCACCACCACCACCCCATGTTCCAGTCATACCCAAGCCACAGCGGGACGTTAGATTCCAGGTTCAGTCCTCTTCTTCTGCCTGGTGTGAGGAACCACAACCAGCCCTCGGCCAGTGCAGGGAGTTCCCCGCACAGCGAGGGCGCAAAGACAGAAATGGAGGCCAGTAGTACAAGCCCGGTCACGGCTTCATCGGTCTCCTGGACCCCCTCACCCATCCATGGATCCTTGGAGTTGTTTGAAGCAGGTAGGTTGCACACAAGATACTTTCTAGAGCAGTGTTTTTCAACCACTGTGCCACATGAGGTAGAGTCTGGTGTGCCGTGGGAGATTGTCATCCATCCATCTATCTTCTTCCGCTTATCGGAGGTCGGGTAAGGGGGCAGCAGCCTAAGCAGGGAAGCCCAGACTTTCCTCTCCCGAGCCACTTCGTCCAGCTCCTCCCGGGGAATCCCAAGGCGTTCCCAGGCCAACCGGGAAACATAGTCATCCCAACGTGTCCTGGGTCCAAACAAGGCGTTCGGGTGGCATCCTGACCAGATGGCCGAACCACCTCATCTGCTTTGTAGATGTCGGGAACACGGTTTTGTCGTGGTCACAATATGCAGACGACAATGGGAGGCAGGGTGCAGGTAAAAACAAAAATAAAGAAAAGGTATTGAAGCTTAGGGAAGGCTATGCAGAACGAAACTGCGGTGGTGTCGCTCTCGGGGCTTCTCCTGATGCTGACAAATCTTCACAATAGTCTGGTGTTATCAATGTCTCTTATTGGTAGCGCACACAGGCTAAGACAGCACTCCACTCTACCACTTTTCAGTCTTTTCCGGAAGCACCCCACAACCGTCTCCACTCCAAGACTTCCCATTCTGCTCTGGATCTCTTTTCCTCTCGCCGTGGTCTCGTACGTGTGTGTGCCTCGGCTCGCCAGCAACTCCAACTCCATCAATGGTGTCTCGGTCCGGCTGCTGCTAATAAGCACGCCGGGTGATCAGTCCCACTTGGGTAATCCAATCACCTCCCAGCTGTGCTTTGAGGCCGGTCCTGACACACCCCGCTCTGCGGCCGGCCCGCAGACCGCGCCTCGGTCCACAGAAACTAAAACTGAACTGGCTACAAAGTAAACTAAAACCGAATGCTGGACGACAGCAAAGACTTACAGCGAGCGGAGCAGACGGCGTCCACAAAGTACATCCGAACATGACATGACAAACAACGAAGGATAAAAAAAATACTTAAAAAGTCTTGATTACTAAAACAAAGGAATAGCGCTCAAGGGACGACATGAAACTGCTACATTTTTTCAATGAAAAACATGTACCTTGGCTCAAAAAAGGTTGAAAAACGCTGCTCGAGATCAGTGTTTTTCAACCTTTTTTTTGAGCCAAGGCAGATTATTTTGCCTTGAAAAAATGCGGAGGCACACCACCAGCAGAAATTACCAAAAAAACCTAAACTCAGTTGACAGTAAAAAGTTGTTGTCGCAGTTTTTGGACAAAAATTATAATATATTGTATTTGAAAAATCACTTTTTATTGAGCAAACAACCTCCAATTGCTACAGTGTGTTAAAAAAATAAAATAAAAAGATAATAAAATAAACAAAAATAAAAACTACAACAGCCTAATAGCTAGAACTAGTATGCATGTGTCTAAAAAAAAGTTGTTGTTTTTTTAAAAAAGAATGGTTTTTAAGCCTTTTATAAAAGCATCCACAGTCTGTGGTGCCCTCAGGTGGTCAGGGAAGTTGGAGGTTAAGGATATGACTTTAAATCATAACCAAGCATGCATCGATACAGCTCTTGTCTCAAAGTAGGTGCACTGTCACCACCTGTCACATCACACCCTGACTCTTGGAGTTTTTTGCTGTTTTCCTGTGTATAGTCTTTTAGTTCTTATCTTGCGCTCCTGTTTTGCTGGTTTCTTCTCTCTTTTTGGTAATTTCCTGTAGCATTTTTACGTCTTCCTTTGAGCAACCAAGAACATTTCAGTTGTTTCTTAATCCGTCTTTGTGGGGACATTGTCTATTGTCACGTCATGTTTCGGATGTACACTGTGGACCGCCCGTCTTTGCTCCGCAGTAAGTCTTTGCTGTCGTCCAGCATTCTGTTTTTGTTTACTTTGCAGCCAGTTCAGTTTTTGTTCCGTTCTGCATAGCCTTCCCTAAGTTTCAATGCCTTTGCTTAGGGTCGCTCACCTTTTGTTTACTTTTGGTTAAAGCATACGGCACCTTTTTACCTGCGCTCTGCCTACCGCTGTTTCCGACATCTACAAAGCAATTAACTAGGGGCTGCCACCTACTGATATGGAAGAGTATTACACGGTCGCTCTGCCGAGTTCTAGACAATACAGAAACTCAACAACAACACAACATTTGCAGACCATAGTTACTGGTTTGCAAAAACCCGAATAGGTGAAACTAGATCATCTACCACGGCACACCGGACTGTATCTCAGTGGTTGAAAAACACTGATCCAAAGAACCATACCTGATCATCCTCTATTCTCTCTCCACAGCTCATGACCCAACCAAAGCAAAGTCCTCCGTTTGGTTCTAAGTCTTGATGTGGAACTGGAAGGCTTTCTGACTCAAAGTGGCACCATCCGTTTGGTTCTAAGTCTTGATGTGGAACTGGAAGGCTTCAGATTCAAAGTGGCACCGTGTGGTAGAAACTGAACAGTCCAGCCTTAACGAGAACATCCTTGAGAAGGCATCACCAATGTACTTTAGGGATGACTGGACTATGGACCCTTGGTCAAGACCATGGGACTTGACGGACGGACCCATTAAGGGGAGCCTCTGTGACCGACAAGAGGACAAAGGTCTCCTCCAACCTGTAACATATTTTGTAAGGTGGTTCTGTTACAGGAACTTTAGTTTTTAGTAGTCCGCTTTTGCCTTTTTGGAGGCTGAATGCTACGTTTGATTTGTTCGCCGAAAAGGGATGGTGTGTTGTTGTCCTGTAAATAATAAATTATGTCGTTCCAAGGCCTCGAGTTGTTTTGTGATCGTATTTAGAATGCCGGGACCGCGCTTGGAATGTGACCTTGGCAACGAGTCCGGAGTTCTGAACGGCTCTTTTTTTTTTGTGGAGAAATGTTTGAGACATGGAGTCGGGAATTGGTTGGGTTCACTTTCAAGGTTAAATGTTCTGCTGTGGATTTTTAGAAACTGGTTCAGGTGTGCAACTCTGCATTCATCTTTATTTCCTGTCCCATTTTTTAAAATTGTACTTGTATTCATATTTTACAAAAAACCCTGAAGCAGTGAAGTTGGCACGTTTTGTAAATGGTGAATACAAAACAGAATACAATGATTTGCAAATCCTTTTGAACTTATATTCAATTGAATAGACTGCGAAGAGAAGATATGTAACGTTCCAACTGAGAATTTTTGCCAATAATCATTTATTTATAATTTATTGGCAGCAACACTGTTATGTATGCGGGAGGAGGAGTGACGGCACAGTTCCACAAGGGGGTAAAAAAGTTGTCAAAGGGCCATTTACATGGCTTTTCTTTTTAACAACACTCAGTAAACGTTTGGGAACTAAAGAAACACATTTTTGAAGTGGAATTATTTCCCATTCTGGTTTGATGTACAGTTTAAGTTGTTCAACAGTCTCCCTTCTGCTATTTTAGCCTTCATATTTTCAATGGGAGACAGGTCTGGACAACAGTCAAGTACCCGCACTCTTTTAATATGAAGCCACGCTGTTGTAATATGTGGCTTGGCATCGTTTTGCTGAAATAAGCAGGGGCGTCCATGATAACGTCGCTTGGATGGCAAAATATGTTGTTACAAAACCTGTATGTACCTTTCAGCATTAATGGTGCCTTCACTGATGTGTAATACACCTCCATACCATCACGTTTCTCCTATAACAGTCCGGATGTTTTTTTTTCCACTTTGGTCACGACGTCCACATTTTCCCCAAAAATTTGAAATGTGGATTCGTCAGACCAAAGAACACTTTTCTACTTTGCATTAGACCATCTTTGATGAGCTCGGGCCCAGCGAAACATTTCTGGGTGTTGTTGATAAATGGCTTTGGCTTTGCACAGTAGAGTTTTAACTTGCACTTACAACTGTAGTTGTTTTCTGAAGTGTTTGCAAATCATTATGTTCTGTTTTTATTCAACGTGCCAA
>NC_084629.1:36729000-36734000 GCF_033978795.1 Nerophis ophidion | reverse complement strand
GTGCCCAGGTGTATCCAAAAGTGCCCAGGTATGTCCAAGTGTACCCAGGTGTGTCCAAGTGAGCCTAGGTGTTTCCAGGTGTGTCCAAGTGAGCCTAGGTGTTTCCAGGTGTGTCCAAGTGTACCCAGGTGTTCCCAGGTGTGTCCAAGTGTGCCCAGGTATGTCCAAGTGTGTCCAAGTGTACCCAGGTGTGCCCAGGTGTGTCCAGGTGTGTCCAAGTGTGCCCAGGTATGTCCAAGTGTGTCCAAGTGTACCCAGGTGTGCCCAGGTGTGTCCAGGTGTGTCCAAGTGTGCCCAGGTATGTCCAAGTGTGTCCAAGTGTGCCCAGGTATGTCCAAGTGTGTCCAAGTGTACCCAGGTTTGCCCAGGTGTGTCCAGGTGTGTCCAAGTGTGCCCAGTGTGTCCAAGTGTGCCCAGGCATTCCCAGGTGTATCCAGGTGTGCCGAGGTGTGTCCAGGTGTGCCCAGGTTTGCCCAAACTGTTGAAGAGAGAGAGCAAGGAACAGCAGAGAGAGGACTTGACAAAGCTAAGTTGAATGTTGTGTAAACAATACTTACTTGAAGACAAGTTAGGTGTGTCCAGGTGTGCCCAGGTGTTCGCAGGTATGTCCGGGTGTGTCCAGAGTATCCTGGTGTGCCCAAATGTGTCCAGGTGTTTCCAGGTGTTCCCAGGTGTGCCAAGGTGTTCGTAGGTGTGTCCAGGTGTGTCCAGGTGTGTCCAGGTGTGTCCAGGTGTGTCCAGCTGTGTCCAGGTGTGTCCAGGTGTGTCCAAGTGTGCCCAGGTTTGACCAGGCATGTCCAGAGGTGTGTCCAGGTGTGTCTAGGTGTGCCCAAGTGTGACCAGGTGTGACCAGGTGTGACCAGGCATGTCCAGGTGTGTCCAGGTGTGTCCAGCTGTGTCCAGGTGTGTCCAGGTGTGTCCAAGTGTGCCCAGGTTTGACCAGGCATGTCCAGAGGTGTGTCCAGGTGTGTCCAAGTGTGACCAGGTGTGACCAGGCATGTCCAGGTTTGCCCAGGTGTTCGTAGGTGTGTCCAGGTGTGACCAGGTGTTCGTAGGTGTGTCCAAGTGTTTTCAGGTGTGTCCAGGTGTGACCAGGTGTGTCCAGGTGTGACCAGGTGTTCGTAGGTGTGTCCAAGTGTTTTCAGGTGTGTCCAGGTGTGACCAGGTGTGTCCAGGTGTTCATAGGTGTGTCCAGGTGTGACCAGGTGTTCGGAGGTGTGTCCAAGTGTTTTCAGGTGTGTCCAGGTGTGACCAGGTGTGTCCAGGTGTTCGTAGGTGTGTCCAGGTGTGTCCAGGTGTGTCTAGGTGTGCCCAAGTGTGACCAGGTGTGACCAGGCATGTCCAGGTTTGCCCAGGTGTTCGTAGGTGTGTCCAGGTGTGACCAGGTGTTCGTAGGTTTGTCCAAGTGTTTTCAGGTGTGTCCAGGTGTGACCAGGTGTTCGTAGGTGTGTCCAAGTGTTATCAGGTGTGTCCAGGTGTGACCAGGTGTTTGTAGGTGTGTCCAAGTGTGACCAGGTGTTCGGAGGTGTGTCCAAGTGTTTTCAGGTGTGTCCAGGTGTTCGGAGGTGTGTCCAAGTGTTTTCAGGTGTGTCCAGGTGTTCGGAGGTGTGTCCAAGTGTTTTCAGGTGTGACCAGGTGTGACCAGGTGTTTGTAGGTGTGTCCAGGTGTGTCCAGGTGTGACCAGGTGTTTGTAGGTGTGTCCAGGTGTGTCCAGGTGTTCCCAGGTGTGCCCAAGTGTGACCAGGTGTGACCAGGCATGTCCAGGTTTGCCCAGGTGTTCGTAGGTGTGTCCAGGTGTGACCAGGTGTTCGTAGGTTTGTCCAAGTGTTTTCAGGTGTGTCCAGGTGTGACCAGGTGTTCGTAGGTGTGTCCAAGTGTTATCAGGTGTGTCCAGGTGTGACCAGGTGTTTGTAGGTGTGTCCAAGTGTGACCAGGTGTTCGGAGGTGTGTCCAAGTGTTTTCAGGTGTGTCCAGGTGTTCGGAGGTGTGTCCAAGTGTTTTCAGGTGTGTCCAGGTGTTCGGAGGTGTGTCCAAGTGTTTTCAGGTGTGACCAGGTGTGACCAGGTGTTTGTAGGTGTGTCCAGGTGTGTCCAGGTGTGACCAGGTGTTTGTAGGTGTGTCCAGGTGTGTCCAGGTGTTCCCAGGTGTGTCCAGGTGTGTCCAGGTGAATATGAATGATATGAGTGTTATAATACCCACATAGTACTACAATAAGAGTGTTTTAATACCCACACAATAGAAAAATATGAATGGCTGGAAATCCCACAACTTATTGTGGTCCTTGAAGGCAACACGGTACACCTCTATATTAGCACCAGGTGTGGAGTCTCATCCATCACTGGGGCCAATTAATACTTTCATGACTTTAATCAGATTTATCACAGGACGGTCTTCCATCCATCCATTTTATGCCGCTTGTCCCTCCGGCTCACCTAATTCAAAGTAACTTAAAAAAAAAAAAAACACACAAATGCAATGTTTTCCACACTTGATGTACATGCAAACACTGGAGGAAAAAAACACCAAATTACTCATGAATCCTTCCCCAAAAAATGATTTTAAAATGACCAGGACTATACGTGCTCCTCGGGACTTATGCCCGGTCCCATCTGGGTCATCCTCTTCTTTTTTCTGCCCTCTTTGTGTCCAATATGTTTCCTCTCAATGCTAAATAATTGTCTCGCATCTGAGAGGAATTGGAAAAATAATTAGATTACGACAAATCCCCCCTTTTTTTTTATCTAAACCCTCGCTCCATTCAGAGGGGTTCCAGGGATTGCTGCTGCTCTTTCCAGGAATATGGTGACACACACACACACACACACACACACACACACACTGAGAGATGGAGTATCCGATGGAGATGAAGAAAAAGAGGAGATGGACGCAAGTTGATAGAGATGTCGCTGCTACGCCAGCAAACTAATACGGTGGTGACATGCACAGGTGCAGGTCAATACGTTCAAAAGACAGAGCAAAAGGGATTTGATCAAGTCCGACGAAGAAGACAATTTTTATGGTTTATTCGGAATAATTCAAACAGCAGAGTTGACTTTTTGACAATTACTAAAGTTCGAGGTTTTTATTCGCAAATGAGTTAAGAGACTTCGACTGGTGGTCTCACTTGAAAATACCACTTCAAAATAAACTCTGTGTATGTATATATATGTATGTATATATATATATATATATATATATATATATATATATATATATATACAGAGGTGGGTAGAGTAGCCAGAAATTGTACTCAAGTAAGAGTACTGTTACTTTAGAGATTTATTACTCAAGTAAAAGTAAGGAGTAGTCATCCAAATATTTACTTGAGTAAAAGTAAAATGTATGTTGTGAAAAAACTACTCAAGTACTGAGTAACTGATGAGTAACCCGTTTGTTTAATGATTACGGCAACAAATAATGCACAAAAACATAAAAATAGCAATGAGCAAATTCAGAGCCAGGAATATCTCTTAAACAATAATATATATTAAATAATAGTACATTAAAATATTTAAAAAAAATGGCACATTGAGCCACAATAACTTAACAGCACCATAGGCTCAGTAGGCATTCATTGATTTGATTGATTGATTGATTGATTGATTAAAACTTGTATTAGTAGATTGCACAGTACAGTACATATTCCGTACAATTGACCACTAAATGGTAACACCCCAATAAGTTTTTCAACGTTTATCAATTACTTAATAAAATGACCAAGTCGAGGTGATCTACCTCATATATACATATACACATACACACACATATCATATATATATATATATATATATATATACATACATTTCTATATACAGTATATAATTTATATTTATTTATTTTGCCGTTTTTGTTCACATGTTGAAGGTGTTTTAATGAATATACATGCATGTTTAACAGATAGATTTCTATCTTTCATGAAGACAAGAATATAAGTTGGTGTATTACCTGATTCTGATGACTTGCATTGATTGGAATCAGACAGTATTGTGCTGATAACGTCCACGTTTTCAAATGGAGGAGAAAAAAAAGTACCTTTTTTCTGTCTAATACCACATGAAAGTCGTTGGTTTTTGGCATCTTATTTGTCCAGCTTCCATATTCGTTTTTATTCACTTTACAAGAAATGCATTGGCGGCAAACTCCGTAGCTTGCTAGCTTGTTTGCGCTGGCTTTCGGAGACTCTTATTTTGTTAGCGCAGGCGCGATGGAGCGGCGCTCTTATTGTGAAGACAGGAACTGTGCGATCAGTCTTTAGGCTTTTGACGGTAAGTACAGTTGAAATAAAAAGTGTCTTTTTTCCTTTACACTTTTGATTGATTGATTGAAACTTGTATTAGTAGATTGCACAGTACAGTACATATTCCGTACAATTGACCACTAAATGGTAACACCCCAATAAGTTTTTCAACGTTTATCAATTACTTAATAAAATGACCAAGTCGAGGTGATCTACCTCATATATACATACACACAAATATCATATATATATAAATATATATATATATATATATATATATGTATATATATATATATATATATATATATATATACATACATTTCTATATACAGTATATAATTTATATTTATTTATTTTGCCGTTTTTGTTCACATGTTAAAGGTGTTTTAGTGAATATACATGCATGTTTAACGTATAGATTCCTATCTTTCATGAAGACAAGAATATAAGTTGGTGTATTACCTGATTCTGATGACTTGCATTGATTGGAATCAGACAATAGTGCTGATAACGTCCACGTTTTCAAATGGAGGAGAAAAAAAAGTTCCTCCTTTCTGTCTAATAGCACACGAAAGTCGTTGGTTTTTGGCATCTTATTTGTCCAGCTTCCATATTCGTTTTTATACACTTTACGAGAAAGACATTGGCGGCAAACTCCGTAGCTTGCTAGCTTGTTTGCGCTGGCTTTCGGAGACTCTTATTTTGTTAGCGCAGGCGCGATGTAGCGGCGCCTTTATTGTGAAGACAGGAACTGTGCGACCA
>NC_084629.1:36636500-36726500 GCF_033978795.1 Nerophis ophidion | reverse complement strand
ATCTCGTTTTTTGGTGGACCTTTTTGATTACCTTGGTTGCCATTTTATCACAGGAAAGGATGGCCTCTAGAATGGAGCCTAGGTAGGTGATCTCATCTTTCCTGGTGATAAAAAAGTCACCCACTTTTATAGTGAAATCACTGACTTTCTTATAGATTAGATTAGATTAGATAGTACTTTATTTATTCCGTCAGGAGAGTTCCTTCAGGAAAATTACAATTTTCAGCACAATCCCATTCAAGATCAGACACACATTACAGGGAGACAGAACAGGATCGCTGACGGGTCTGCCGGCTTCCAGCGCCCCTTACAAAAAAGATGACATACAGGTAAATGGGGGGGGGGGGGGGGGTGGGGGGGGGGGGGGGGGAAGAGAATAGAAGATTAAAATAAAATTTAAAAAATCGGTCTCAGCCTGGGCCCTGGAGTGGGGGTGCAGACTGAGGCCAAGGGGAAAAAAAACAACAACAAAAAACCAATTCATAGCCATAGTACACATCCCTCTTACATGTATGTAAGAGTGAAACATCAAACATCAAAGAACACAGAGGACATTAAAGACATTAAAGCAGATGATACAACCAGACACTTCTACATACAGCTATGAATAAAAAGTACTGCCAACCAGGCTGCTATTTATGCCTGCCTCGCCCTCCAGTCAGGGCTCGATGACCAGTTGCACTATTTCCTTTTTTCAACACTAAAGTCACGTTTGCCATCTCTGTATCCCGGGGTTCAAGACCAACCATATATCTGATCTACATTCCACTTCCTGTAGTTCATATCCAATGTCCTGTGCGAAGGAACCAAATTCCATCAAAATCCCTTATGACACATTCTTTTGCGAGTCTCCTGGAAATTACCCCAAAAAATGTCTTCCATATTTCCAAACAGTTCGAAGTTGCACCAAAGCACAAAACCAACATTCAAATAAACATCCGCTCACAATTCCACATGCACGCTGCATTCCTCGGGCGCCTTATGACGGAGTTCCCCCCCCCACCTCTCCCGTCTTCTCAAACACTGATCTCATCAATTTGAAAGGATAAACAAGGCTTGGTTTGGATATAGAGGAGGAGTGTCCTGGCGGTCAATATGTGAAAGGAAAGTACTTTATTCCAGTCACTCTCTTCCAGTCAGCGCCAAGGCCAGAACATAGCTCTCATTCCTCGGCAAGCAACACCGGTGTCAAACACCCTGCCCGGTTGCTCTTGAGCAGGACATGTCCTCCACTTACTGGCCTCCCTGAAATTCTTCACCTTTTCCACATGTTGTTATGTCACAGCCTTATTCCACAAGAGTGGGAGAGGGGGGGGGTGCAGCTAAAACCTCAAATTCTCACTTCTCCGGGTGACGGAACCTTCTGGAGAGGAAGAGCACAACAACGGTAGGGAACCCTTTGCTGGGCCACCTGGCCGTCAATCAATGCCACCATGACTGGCAGTCAATATACCTCGCATACCACGGACACATTCCTGCACCGCTCTCTCACATGTTTGCTTTGGAGCCGTCAGTGAGATGATGTTTCCTCCGACAATTCAATGAACTGACGGGAGGTTTCCGAGGGAATCAAACCAGCAGGACAACAAACTCTTTTGTCTCGAAAAACAAACCTAAAGAAAGTGAAGGAAAATGCACAACATATATACATATATATATATATATATATATATATATACATACATATATATATATATATATATATATATATATATATATATATATATATATATATATATATATATATACATACATATATATATATACATACATACATATATGTCTGTATGTGTATGTATATATATATATATATATATATATATATATGTATATATATATATATATATATATATATATATATATATATATATATATATATATATACATATATATATATATATATATATACACACACATAACAATAGAAAAAAATTAATAAATTAAAAAGTTGGTTTGACACAATTGAAATAGTAAACAAATCTTTAAGTGCAATAATAGATGATGAAATGAACTGTAAATCTAATATTAAAAATGTAAAAACAAAGTAGCAGGAGATATTTCAATTATCAATAAAGAAAAATATGACATCATATTATACCGAGCGGTATAGCTCGGTTGGTAGAGTGGCCGTGCCAGCGACTTGAGGGTTGCAGGTTCGATTTCCCACTTCCGCCATCCTAGTGATTGCCGTTGTGTCCTTGGGCAAGACACTTTACCCACCTGCTCCCAGTGCCACCCACACTGCTTTAAATGCAACTTAGATATTGGGTTTCGCTATGTAAAGCGCTTTGAGTCACTAGAGAAAAGCGCTATATAAATACAATTTACTACTACTACTTTACTGCTCACTCGTGTACATATCTGAGGTATTTGTGTAGAAATATGACAAATAATCAGAAAAGTACATTTCATGTACTAATGTTACAAAAAAACAATTGTAATAGCACATAATGTTGGAAAAAAAAACAACATACAAACATTCAAAAATATTAAAATTCTACAAACATCTATGCCAGGGGTGTCAAACTCAAATACAGAGTGGGCCAAAATTTTAAACGGAACAAAGCCGCGGGCCAAGGTTGAACAAATGAACCTTTTAATAAGGACCCAGACAAGTTTTGCATTAAATATTGAACAAGCAAGGCTTATAAACTTTAGTGACATGCAAAATCCAGTTTCAAATAATAATAATAATAATAATTAAAAAAATATCAATGGTAATGTTATACCTTTTTTTGTATTTGCCATCTTTTGAGGTAAATATCCATTTTTTTCCACAGGCTAATAATACATTTGAAAAGAAAATAACAATAATGCATGAACCAAACATTCAAGCCTTGAAGTAGCAGGAGAAAATGCATGAATAAAACGTTAATTATTCGTCAGTTACCTGGAAGTTTCCCGAAAGAGTTAGTGCTGCAAGGGGTTCTAGGTATTTGTTCTGTTGTGTTACAGTGCGGCTGTTCACCCGAAATGTGTTCGTCGTCCTTGTTTGGTGTGGGTTCACAGTGTGGCGCCTATTTGTAACAGCGTTAAAGTTGTTTATACGGCCACCCTCAGTGTGACCTGTATAGCTGTTGACTAAGTATGACTTGCATTCACTTGTGCGTGTTTAAAAGCCACAAATATGTGACACGCTGTTAGTGTGGAGGAAAAGCGGACGTGACGACAGGTTGTAGAGAACGCTAAAGGCAGTGCCTTAAATGCACGCCCCCAATATAGTTGTCCAGGTGGAAATCGGTAGAAATTCAGGAGAATGGTTGCCCCGGGAGATTTTTGGGAGGGGCACTGAACTTCGGGAGTCTACCGGGAAAATTAGGAGGGTTGGCAAGTATGAGTATTAGCCTCAAGGCCCAAATTAAATTACACGGCGGGCGGGCCAGATTTGGCCCGTGAGCCAGAGTTTGACACCCATGATCTAAAATGATGCACAAAGCAAACCAGCCAAGAATGTACAACAATTCTTCTCAACTAAGGAGGAGAAATATAACTTTACTTTAAAATATAACTTAAAACATTTGTATGCACACACAACACTAAAGACTTTTAGCATATCAGTGTGTGGAATTAGATTATGGAATGGATTAATGATCAATGCGCTAATATGATCCACTTTAAGTCAGTGTTTAGACCTCAAGTGTTTACAAAGTGCAAGGACGAAGAACCCTGAGAAAAATTGTGAACATTCCTGAAGATGAGGTCATCTCATTATGCGAACCATAACACTCTACTTTGTATTTATTATTCATTAATTGAGAACAATAAGCGGACACACGTGCTAGTAATTGCTATGAAAGTGGAATAGGGGTAAGGTCAAATAAGATCGGCTTCTTCCTATTCCTTTTCGGACGCGTTGTAAAGAGAAATCGATATTGTGAGAAACACACTTCCACAACAACATCAAGGGGACCGTCGTTAAGACGACATTGGCAATCCTGGAAGGAACTTTCCGAGTGGGGGCAGAGAGGGTAGGAAAGGTGCGTCGGATTCCAGAGAGACCCGTTAAAAAAAAGGGGGAAGTTTGTAGTTTGGATTACATCTTTGGTGCCACTACCCTGTTGACTCGTATGAAACTTGATTGATTGAACCTTTTTTTTTAGTAGATTGAATATTCGTACATATTCCGTACAATTGACCACTAAATGGTAACACCCGAATTGTCACGATGGGGGGGTCGAAGCTTGCTGCGGGGTCGTTCTCCCAGGAAGGCAGACGGACTACTTGGGACACGGCGTTCAGGTAAAAACATCAACTTGGGCTAAGGAACAAAACTAACACATAAACAGACTATGAACATAAATCAAACAACACTTACTATGGCGTGAAAAGAACAGCATCAACATTGGCATGAAAAACGAGTATGATTTACTGTGGCAGGAACAAAGCATGAAACGAACACAATGACGCCAGGCCGACTGACCGGCAATGGCAGGCTTAAATAGTGCCTCTGATTAGTGCTCGGGTAGCAGGTGAGCGGCCGAACACTAACCAGAGACAGGTGGACTTAATTTGCGACTATGGCAACAAAACAAGGGAGTGAAAATAACAGGAACTTAAAGAGTCCGAAGGTCGACAGAACATAGCCAAACAAGACGTGTTCAAAAAGACATGACACGACTAAGTTTTTCAACCTGTTTAAGTCGGGGTCCACGTCAATCAATTCATGGTTGACCACGGCTTTATACACTCGTGACTTGTTCGGGCCACAACGTCACTGAAGATCCGTGTTCTGGCAATGCTTTCTTAATGGGGACATCGCTCTGTTTACACACTCACCTTTAGGGGACCTCTGACAGTATGGGGACAAAAAAAAATTAAAACAGGTCCCCTAAAGGGAAACCTTTTTAAATGATAGTCAGATCCATTCTGAAGATGCCTAAGTGATTTTCAAGCTTTGGCCCATAAAACATGTTTAACATCTAATTTGAACTTTTTTTTTTTTCCAATAGTCCTCAGTAGTCACGAACAAATGTGTGTGAATTATGCACAATTATTGAAATTTGGTCACCATGGACCATATTAACTATTTTTCCCCGCGGTCCCCGGTAAATATGAACAGCACATTACTTCATCAATCCAGAGATTTAAAGACGTGTATGAGCTGACTGTGCAATGGCCAAAGTATATCATGTTTTTTATGCCTCTACAACCTGTAAATAGGGTGGTCCCCACAAGTCACGAACAACAACTTGGTCCCCATTCCAAATGATACCCAGTATGCCAAAACCTGTAGAAAGATTAGTCCCCACAAGTCACGAACAACAACTTGGTCCCCACTCCAAATGATAACCAGTATGCCACAACCTGTAGAAAGGGTGGTCCCCACAAGTCACGAACAACAACTTAGTCCCCATTCCAAATCATAACCAGTATGCCACAACCTGTAGAAAGGGTGGTCCTCACAAGTCACGAACAACAACTTGGTCCCCATTCCAAATGATAACCAGTATGCCACAACCTGTAGAAAAGGTGGTCCCCACAAGTCACGAACAAAAACTTGGTCCCCATTCCAAATGATAACCAGTATGCCACAACCTGTAGAAAGGGTGGTCCCCACAAGTCACGAACAACAACTTGGTCCCCATTCCAAATGATAACCAGTATGCCACAACCTGTAGAAAGGGTGGTCCCCACAAGTCACGAACAACAACTTGGTCCCCATTCCAAATGATAACCAGTATGCCACAACCTGTAGAAAGGGTGGCCCCCACAAGTCACGAACAACAACTTGGTCCCCATTCCAAATGATAACCAGTATGCCACAACCTGTAGAAAGGGTGGTCCCCACAAGTCACGAACAACAACTTGGTCCCCATTCCAAATGATAACCAGTATGCCACAACCTGTAGAAAGGGTGGTCCCTACAAGTCACGAACAACAACTTGGTCCCCATTCCAAATGATAACCAGTATGCCACAACCTGTAGAAAAGGTGGTCCCCACAAGTCACGAACAACAACTTGGTCCCCATTCCAAATGATAACCAGCATGCCAAAACCTGTAGAAAGATTGGTCCCCACAAGTCACGAACAACAACTTGGTCCCCATTCCAAATGATAACCAGTATGCCACAACCTGTAGAAAGGGTGGTCCCCACAAGTCACGAACAACAACATGGTCCCCATTCCAAATGATAACCAGTATGCCACAACCTGTAGGAAGGGTGGTCCCTACAAGTCACGAACAACAACTTGGTCCCCATTCCAAATGATAACCTGTATGCCACAACCTGTAGAAAGGGTGGTCCCTACAAGTCACGAACAACAACTTGGTCCCCAATCCAAATGATAACCAGTATGCCACAACCTGTAGAAAAGGCGGTCCCCACAAGTCACGAACAACAACTTGGTCCCCATTCCAAATGATAACCAGTATGCCACAACCTGTAGAAAGGGTGGTCCCCACAAGTCACGAACAACAACTTGGCCCCCATTCCAAATGATAACCAGCATGCCAAAACCTGTAGAAAGATTGGTCCCCACAAGTCACGAACAACAACTTGGTCCCCATTCCAAATGAAAACCAGTATGCCACAACCTGTAGAAAGGGTGGTCCCCACAAGTCACGAACAACAACTTGGTCCCCATTCCAAATGATAACCAGTATGCCACAACCTGTAGGAAGGGTGGTCCCTACAAGTCACGAACAACAACTTGGTCCCCATTCCAAATGATAACCTGTATGCCACAACCTGTAGAAAGGGTGGTCCCTACAAGTCACGAACAACAACTTGGTCCCCAATCCAAATGATAACCAGTATGCCACAACCTGTAGAAAAGGCGGTCCCCACAAGTCACGAACAACAACTTGGTCCCCATTCCAAATGATAACCAGTATGCCACAACCTGTAGAAAGGGTGGTCCCCACAAGTCACGAACAACAACTTGGTCCCCATTCCAAATGATAACCAGTATGCCACAACCTGTAGAAAGGGTGGTCCCCACAAGTCACGAACAACAACTTGGTCCCCATTCCAAATGATAACCAGTATGCCAAAACCTGTAGAAAGGTTGGTCCCCACAAGTCACGAACAACAACTTGGTCCCCATTCCAAATGATAACCAGTGTGTGTGTGTGTGTGTGTGTGTGTGTGTGTGTGTGTGTGTGTGTGCATGTAAGCGGAGAGTGTAATCTGAGGGATAACAAGGAGCTTATCCGGCTGATCTGCCAACCTCCCCGGGTTGTGACAGGTTGACATCCATCATTCTCCACATTAACTCTGCCTAATTGGCAGGTAATTCTTGGCCCCCCTGCCGACCTTCTACTGTCTGCCCATTGTTTTTGCATCAGGGGCCCGACTGTCCCAGACTTTCTCCGCCAATGTAACCAGAGGCCAGAGAGCCCCATGCCCAGAGGGGTTTCTTGTCTGGGGGACAGCAGCTCAGCGGGTCCTGTCACTGTAAGAAGTTGGGAACTTCCTTTGTGACGATGACCCCCATGTGGAGGAGCTCTCCAAAAGCCTGACAGGAGAGCCGGCCCAAAAATGATGGGGCCAGCCCTGGATGTAAAGCTATCAAAAACTTGGTTAGGTACCTCAACTTACACCTCATTTTAGATACCAGATTTCTGTTGTGCTTAAAATTCTCACACCTTGTCATCCCTGCTTGGTTTACACAGGAAACAACCCTAAGTTTTGAGTTCAGAGATCGACACAATCCTGCCCTCAAACCACTGGAACTATGGACGTTAGTCCAAAGGAGAGGAAGCGGATGATGGAATCGGAGAAACAAAGCATTAAAAATGACCTGAGTATGTCTGTATCGCACACGCTGCACCCAAGGAAGGCCAAACCATAGACATTTATCCATAAGAATATTGAGAGGCTGCAAATGCTAGTTACCATGTTTGTGTTTCTTCTGTAATCTTGACTCAACAAACTGGAGGGTGGAGTATTTTTTTGGTACACTTCACTTTTTGTCAACACAGACTTCTATGGTCCGTCACTTAAATATGTTGGTGTGGAACATAAACATTTGTCCATAAGAATATTGAGAAGCTGCAAATGCTAGTTACCATGTTTGTGTTTCTTCTGTAATCTTGACTCAACAAACTGGAGGGTGGAGTATTTCCTTTGGAACACTCCGCTTTTTGTAAACACAAACTAATATGGTCCATCACATGTATAACATGAACATTTATCCATAAGAATATTGAGAAGCTGCGAATGCTAGTTGACATGTTTCTGTTTGTTCTGTAGTCCTGACTGTAAAATGGCAGGGTGGAGTATTTTTTTGGTACACTTCGCTTTTTGTCAACACAGACTTCTATGGTCCATCACTTAAATATGTTGGTGTGGAACATAAACATTTATCCATAACAATATTGAGAAGCTGCAAATGCTAGTTACCATGTTTGTGTTTCTTCTGTAATCTTGACTCAACAAACTGGAGGGTGGAGTATTTCCTTTGGAACACTCCGCTTTTTGTAAACACAAACTAATATGGTCCATCACATGTATAACATGAACATTTATCCATAAGAATATTGAGAAGCTGCAAATGATAGTTGACATGTTTCAGTTTGTTCTGTAGCCCTGACATAAAGAAGGAAGGTGGAGTATTCACTTTGGTACGCTGTTGCTTTTTGTCAACACTGACTTCTATGGTCCATCACTTAATTATGTTGGTGTATAACATAAACATTTATCCATAAGAATATTGAGAAGCTGCAAATGCTAGTTGACATGTTTCCGTTTGTTCTGTAGTCCTGACTCAACCAACTGGAAGGTGGAGTATTCACTTTGGTACACGCCGCTTTTTGTCAACACGGACTTCTATGGTCCGTCACTTAAATATGTTGGTGTGGGACATAAACATTCATCCATAATAATATTGAGTAGCTGCAAATGCTAGTTGACATGTTTCCGTTTGTTCTGTAGTCCTGATTCAACCAACTAGAGGGTGGAGTATTCCTTTTGGTACACGTCGCTTTTTGTCAACATGGACTTCTACGGTCCGTCACTCAAATATGTTGGTGTGTAACAAACATTCATCCACAAGAATATTGAGAAGCTGCAAATGCTAGTTGACATGTTTCCGTTTGTTCTATAGTCCTGACTCAACCAACTAGAGGGTGGAGTATTCCTTTTGGTACACGCTGTTTTTTGTCAACATGGACTTCTATGGTCCGTCACTCAAATATGTTGGTGTGGAACATAAACATTTATCCACAATAATATTGAGAAACAGCAAATGCTAGTTGACATGTTTCCGTTTGTTCTGTAGTCCTGACTCAACCAACTAGAGGGTGGAGTATTCCTTTTGGTACACGTCGCTTTTTGTCAACATGGACTTCTATGGTCCGTCACTCAAAATATGTTGGTGTGGAACATAAACATTTATCCACAAGAATATTGAGAAGCTCCAAATGCTAGTTGACATGTTTCCGTGTGTTATGTAGTCCTGACTCAAAAAAATGGAGGGTGAAGTATTCCCTTTGGTTCACGGACATACACGTCGCGTTTTGTCATCATGGACTTCTACGGTTCCGTTACTTAAATATGTTGGTGTGGGACATAAACGTTTATCCATAATAATATTGAGAAACTGCAAATGCTAGTTGACATGTTTCCGCTTGTTCTGTAGTCCTGACTAAACTAACTAGAGGTTGGAGTATTCCTATTGGTACATGCCGCTTTTTGTCAACATGGACTTCTATGGTCCGTCACTCAAATATGTTGGTGTGGGACATAAACATTTATCCACAAGAATATTGAGAAGCTGCACATGCTAGTTGACATGTTTCCATTTGTTCTGTAGTCCTGACTCAACCAACTAGAGGGTGGAGTATTCCTTTTGGTACACGTCGCTTTTCGTCAACATGGACTTCTACGGTCTGTCACTCAAATATGTTGGTGTGTAACATAAACATTTATCCACAAGAATATTGAGAAGCTGCAAATGCTAGTTGACATGTTTCCGTGTGTTATGTAGTCCTGACTCAAAAAAAAATGGAGGGTGAAGTATTCACTTTGGTTCACGGACATACACGTCGCGTTTTGTCATCATGGACTTCTACGGTTCCGTCACTGAAATATGTTGATGTGTAACATAAACATTTATCCATAAGAATATTGAGAAGCTGCAAATGTTAATTACCATGTTTCCCGTTTGTTCTGTAGTCTTGACTCAACTGACCGGAGAGTGGACTATTTCCTTTGGTACACGGACATACATGTCGCTTTTTGTCAACATGGACTCCTACAGTCCTTCTTCCTCCAAACACGACGAGTTGAGTTTATACCAAAATGGATACATGGATGATTCAGCAGAGGTCAGATGAAACCAAAATATAACTTTTTGGGGTAAACTCAACTCGTCGTGTTTGGAGGAAGAAGAATACTGAGTTGCATCCCAAGAACACCATACCTACTGTGAAGCATGGGGGTGGAAACATCATGCTTTGGGGCTGCTTTTCTGCTAAGGGGACAGGACGATTGATACGTGTTAAGGAAAGAATGAATGGGGCCATGTATCGTGATAGTTTGAGCCAAAACCTCCTTCCTTCAGTAAGAGCTTTGAATGGTTGACCAAATACTTATTTTCCACCATAATTTACAAATAAATTCTTCAAAATTTCTACAATGTGAATTCCTGGATTTTTTTTTTCACATTCTGTCTCTCACAGTTGAAGTGTACCTATGATGAAAATTACAGACCTCTGTCATCATTTTAAGTGGGAGAACTTGCACAATCCGTGGCTGACTAAATACTTTTTTGCCCCACTGTATATGGAACACTGCGTTTAGTTTTTATTTATAGCTGTATGTAGAAGTGGCTGCTTTAATGTCTTTAATGTCCTTTGTCTTCAGTATATTACGCCTATACTGGCTCACCTGCACTGGCTTCCTGTGCACTTAAGATGTGACTTTAAGGTTTTACTACTTACGTATAAAATACTACACGGTCTAGCTCCATCCTATCTTGCCGATTGTATTGTACCATATGTCCCGGCAAGAAATCTGCGTTCAAAAGACTCCGGCTCATTAGTGATTCCTAAAGCCCAAAAAAAGTCTGCGGGCTATAGAGCGTTTTCCGTTCGGGCTCCAGTACTCTGGAATGCCCTCCCGGTAACAGTTCGAGATGCTACCTCAGTAGAAGCATTTAAATCTCACCTTAAAACTCATTTGTATACTTTAGCCTTTAAATAGACCTCCTTTTTAGACCAGTTGATCTGCCGCTTCTTTTCTTTTTCTCTTATGTCCCCCTCTCCCTTGTGGAGGGGGTCCGGTCCGATGACCATGGATGAAGTACTGACTGTCCAGAGTCGAGACCCAGGATGGACCGCTGGTCGGGACCCATGATGGACCGCTCGCCTGTGTATCGGTTGGGGACATCTCTACGCTGCTGATCCGCCTCCGCTTGGGATGGTTTCCTATGGACGGGACTCTCGCTGCTGTTTTGGATCCGCTTTGAACTAAACTCTCGCGGCTGTGTTGGAGCCACTATGGTTTGATTGTTCACAGTATCATGTTAGACCCGCTCGACATCCATTACTTTCGGTCCCCTAAAGGGGGGGAGGGGGTGGGGTTGCCCACATTTGAGGTCCTCTCCAAGGTTTCTCATAGTCAGTATTGTCACTGGCGTCCCACCGGGTGGGAGTTCTCCTTGCCCACTGGGTGTGAGTTTTCCTTGCCCTTATGTGGGTTCTTCCGAGGATGTCGTAGTGGTTTGTACAGTCCTTTGAGACATTTGTGATTTAGGGCTCTATAAATAAACATTGATGTTTTATGTTTAGGGGGATGTGTACGATGGCTATGAGTTGTTGTTGTTTTTTTTCCCTTGGCCTCAGTCTGGACCCCCTCTCCAGGGACCAGGCTTAGACCGATTTTTTAAATAAAATTGTATTTTATTTTAATCTTCAATTTTTTTCTCCCATCCCCCCCCCACTTGTTTACCTATATCTCACCTTTTTTGTAAGGGGCGCTGGAAGCCGGTAGACCCGTCAGCGTTTCCTGTTCTGTTTCCATGTAAAGTTTGTCTGATCTCGTCAGGACCCAGGATGGACTGCTCGCCTGTGTATCGGTTGGGGACATCTCTATGCTGCTGATCCGCCTCCGCTTGGCATGGTTTCCTGTGGACGGGACTCTCGCTGATGTCTTGGATCCGCTTTGAACTGAACTCTCGCGGCTGTGTTGGAGCCACTATGGATTGAACTTTCACAGTATCATGTTAGACCCGCTCGACATCCATTGCTTTCGGTCCCCTAAAGGGGGGGAGGGGGTGGGTTGCCCACATTTGAGGTCCTCTCCAAGGTTTCTCATAGTCAGTATTGTCACTGGCGTCCCACTGGATGTGAGTTCTCCTTGCCCACTGGGTGTGAGTTTTACTTGCCCTTATGTGGGTTCTTCCGAGGATGTCGTAGTGGTTTGTACAGTCCTTTGAGACATTTGTGATTTAGGGCTATATAAATAAACATTGATGTTTTATGTTTAGGGGGATGTGTATGATGGCCAAGAGTTGTTGTTGTTTTTTTTTCCCTTGGCCTCAGTCTGGACCCCCTCTCCAGGGCCCGGGCTTAGACCGATTTTTTAATAAAATTGTATTTTATTTTAATCTTCTATTTTTTTCTCCCCCCTCCGCTACCCCCCCGAATGATGAACAGGAGAGGACGTAAGGTGGCACCTTGAGGAAAACCACCAGTCAAACAGTCCGAATGGTGAACAGGAGAGGACCGAAGGAGGAACCTTGAGTAACGCCACCGGTCGAATAGTCCGAATGATGAACAGGAGAGGACTGAAGGTGGAACCTTGAGGAACACCACCGGTCGAATAGTCTGAATGATGAACAGGAGAGGATCTAAGGTGGAACCTTGAGGAACACCACCAGTCTAATAGTCTAAATGATGAACAGGAGAGGACCTAAGGTGGAACCTTGAGTAAACGCCATCAGTCGAATAGTCCGAATGATGAACAGGAGAGGACCGAAGGGGGAACCTTGAGGAACGCCACCGGTCGAATAGTCCGAATGATGAACAGGAGAGGACTGAAGGTGGAACCTTGAGGAACACCACCGGTCGAATAGGGTGAATGATGAACAGGAGAGGACCTAAGGTGGAAGTTTGAGGAAAACCACCAGTCGAACAGTCCGAATTATGAACAGGAGAGGACCTAAGGTGGAACCTTGAGGAACACCACCAGTCTAATAGTCTAAATGATGAACAGGAGAGGACCTAAGGTGGAACCTTGAGTAAACGCCATCAGTCGAATAGTCCGAATGATGAACAGGAGACGACCGAAGGGGGAACCTTGAGGAACGCCACCGGTCGAATAATCCGAATGATGAACAGGAGAGGACTGAAGGTGGAACTTTGAGGAACACCACCGGTTGAATAGTCTGAATGATGAACAGGAGAGGACTTGAGGTGCACCATCAAGCATGGAGTGATGGTTTAATAACTTATAAACGCATGCTTACCTTAGCTAAAGCTAAATATTACTCAAATATCATCCACCGTAATAAAAACGATCCTAAATTTTTGTTTAGTACGGTAGCATCGCTAACCCAACAAGGGACCCCTTCCAGTAGCTCAACCCACTCAGCTGATGACTTTATGCAATTCTTTAGTAAGAAAATTGAAGTCATTAGAAAGGAGATTAAAGACAATGCGTCCCAGCTACAACGGGGTTCTATTAACACTGACACGATTGTATATACGGCGGATACTGCCCTCCAAAATAGTTTCTCTCGTTTTGAGGAAATAACATTAGAGGAATTGTTACAACGTGTAAATGGAATAAAACAGACAACATGTTTACTTGACCCTCTTCCTGGGAAACTGATCAAGGAGCTCTTTGTATTATTAGGTCCATCAGTGCTAAATATTATAAACTTATCACTCTCCTCGGGCACTGTTCCCCTAGCATTCAAAAAAGCGGTTATTCATCCTCTTCTTAAAAGACCTAACCTCGATCCTGACCTCATGGTAAACTACCGACCGGTGTCTCACCTTCCCTTTATTTCAAAAATCCTCGAAAAAATTGTTGCGGAGCAGTTAAATGAACACTTAGCGTCTAACAATCTATGTGAAACCTTTCAATCCGGTTTCAGGGCAAATCACTCCACGGAGACAGCCCTCGCAAAAATGACTAATGATCTATTGCTAACGATGGATTCTGATGCGTCATCTATGTTGCTGCTCCTCGATCTTAGCGCTGCTTTCGATACCGTCGATCATAATATTTTATTAGAACGTATCAAAACACGAATTGGTATGTCAGACTTAGCCCTGTCTTGGTTTAACTCTTATCTTACTGATAGGATGCAGTGTGTCTCCCATAACAATGTGACCTCGGACTACGTTAAGGTAACGTGTGGAGTTCCCCAGGGTTCGGTCCTTGGCCCTGCACTCTTCAGCATCTACATGCTGCCGCTAGGTGACATCATACGCAAATACGGTATTAGCTTTCACTGTTATGCTGATGACACCCAACTCTACATGCCCCTAAAGCTGACCAACACGCCGGATTGTAGTCAGTTGGAGGCGTGTCTTAATGAAATTAAACAATGGATGTCCGCTAACTTTTTGCAACTCAACGCCAAAAAAAACGGAAATGCTGATTATCGGTCCTGCTAGACACCGAAATCTATTTAATAATACAACTCTAACATTTGACAACCAAACAATTAAACAAGGCGACACGGTAAAGAATCTGGGTATTATCTTCGACCCAACTCTCTCCTTTGAGGCACACATTAAAAGCGTTACTAAAACGGCCTTCTTTCATCTCCGTAATATCGCTAAAATTCGCTCCATTCTGTCCACTAAAGACGCTGAGATCATTATCCATGCGTTTGTTACGTCTCGCCTCGACTACTGTAACGTATTATTTTCGGGTCTCCCCATGTCTAGCATTAAAAGATTACAGTTGGTACAAAATGCGGCTGCTAGACTTTTGACAAGAACAAGAAAGTTTGATCACATTACGCCTGTACTGGCTCACCTGCACTGGCTTCCTGTGCACTTAAGATGTGACTTTAAGGTTTTACTACTTACGTATAAAATACTACACGGTCTAGCTCCATCCTATCTTGCCGATTGTATTGTACCATATGTCCCGGCAAGAAATCTGCGTTCAAAGGACTCCGGCTTGTTAGTGATTCCCAAAGCCCAAAAAAAGTCTGCGGGCTATAGAGCGTTTTCCGTTCGGGCTCCAGTACTCTGGAACGCCCTCCCGGTAACAGTTCGAGATGCCACCTCAGTAGAGGCATTTAAATCTCACCTTAAAACTCATTTGTATACTCTAGCCTTTAAATAGACTCCCTTTTTAGACCAGTTGATCTGCCGTTTCTTTTCTTTTTCTTCTATGTCCCACTCTCCCTTGTAGAGGGGGTCCGGTCCGATCCGGTGGCCATGTACTGCTTGCCTGTGTATCGGCTGGGGACATCTCTGCGATGCTGATCCGCCTCCGCTTGGGATGGTTTCCTGCTGGCTCCGCTGTGAACGGGACTCTCGCTGCTGTGTTGGATCCGCTTTGGACTGGACTCTCGCGACTGTGTTGGATCCATTGTGGATTGAACTTTCACAGTATCATGTTAGACCCGCTCGACATCCATTGCTTTCCTCCTCTCTAAGGTTCTCATAGTCATCATTGTCACCGACGTCCCACTGGGTCATTATTGTCACCGATGTCCCACTGGGTGTGAGTTTTCCTTGCCCTTATGTGGGCCTACCGAGGATGTCGTGGTGGTTTGTGCAGCCCTTTGAGACACTAGTGATTTAGGGCTGTATAAGTAAACATTGATTGATTGATTGATTGATTAGGTGGAAGTTTGAGGAAAACCACCAGTCGAACAGTCTGAATTATGAACAGGAGAGGACCTAAGGTGGAACCTTGAGGAATACCACCAGTCTAATAGTTTAAATGATGAAAAGGAGAGGACCGAAGGGGGAACCTTGAGGAACGCCACCGGTCGAATAGTCCGAATGATGAACGGGAGAGGACTGAAAGTGGAACCTTGAGGAACACCACCGGTCGAATAGTCTGAATGATGAACAGGAGAGGACTGAAGGTGGAACCTTGAGGAACACCACCAGTCAAACAGTCCGAATGATGAACAGGAGAAGACCGAAGGGGGGACCTTGAGGAACGCCACCGGTCGAATAGTCCGAATGATTAACAGGAGAGGACTGAAGGTGGAACCTTGAGGAACACCGCCGGTCGAATAGTCTGAATGATGAACAGGAGAGGACCTAAGGTGGAACCTTGAGGAACACCATCAGTCTAATAGTCTAAATGATGAACAGGAGAGGACCTAAGGTGGAACCTTGAGTAAACGCCATCAGTCGAATAGTCCGAATGATGAACAGGAGAGGACCGAAGGTGAAACCTTTAGGAACACCACCAGTTGAATAGTTCAAATGATGAACAGGAGAGGACATAAGGTGGAATCTTGAGGAACAACAAAGGTCCAGTAGTCCGAATAATGAACAGATATAAATAAGGGAATAAGCGGTAGAAAATGGATGGATGGATGGATTGTTTACCTATATCTCACCTTTCTTGTAAGGGGCGCTGGAAGCCGGCAGACCTGTCAGCGATCCTGTTCTGTCTCCCTGCAATGGTTGTCTGATCTTGAATGGGATTGTGCAGAAAATTGTAATTTTCCTGAAGGAACTGTCCTGAAGGAATAAATAAAATACTATCTAATCTAATCTAATATAAATATATATATACATATATATATATATATATATATATATATATATATATATATATATATATATATATATATATATACATATACATATATATATATATATATATATATATATATATATATATATATATATATATATATATATATATATATATATATATATGTATACCCTGTCCAAAAGTGAGTATTTCTTCTTAAAAAGCATGTTTAATGCGACTAACTGGACTGCGAGACTGCATGCTGATCAAATCTCTGCCCAAAATTGTGAGAAAAACGAAAAAGTGAGAAGATCATGCATACTTCTGAGGGTTCACAGTGGGACATCAGGGACGCTCTCTCCCGTTACAGGCGCTCGCATTCCGTCCGTACTGTAACTGCCTTGACAGTGATTGACACGTCATGCCAAGTCCGACACGAGCCATACGGGCGTCCCTCCCTCCTGTCACGTCTGCCCTTTGTGGAGGAGGTGCAGGTGTCGGGAGCAGTCAGACAGGAAGCTGCTCGCTGTCTCCCTCCCTCACATGGACCACTTCCTCCTCGGCCCTCGAGACAACCCTCCGACACTTTCCCTGTCGACCCCCCCGGGAGTGCGTTTGTGTGGGAGCTGATTGTCACACTTCCAGTAAGCAGGGAGCTTCACCCCCACCCCACCCCCCCCAACCCCCGCTCCTACCCCCTCAGCGCTGGAGTCTGGTCATGAAAATGTAGCAACTATTTCATCACTTCACGACCCTAAACAGTATAAGTTAGCATCATGGACTATAATTTATTATTAGCACTCACTTTCATGTCGACCTGTTGCATCTTTCCACAAAATAAACTGGTAAAAAAAAACATGTTGACCCCTGGAAGCCCAATTGAATAGACTGCAAAGAAAATATATTTCATGTCTTTCGCAAATAATAATTCAATTAGAATTTAATGGCAGCAACACTGTTATGTATGCAGGAGGAGTAGCGACGGCACAGCTCCACAAGGGGGCAATATTTAATGGCAGCAACAGGTTGCGAAAAAGTTGCCAAAGGGGCATTTTTACCACTGTGTTACATGGCCTTTCCTTCTAACAACACTCAGTAAACGTTTGGGAACTGAGGAGACACATTTTCGAAGTGGAATTATTTCCCATTCTTGCTTGATTTACAGTTTAAGTTGTTCAACGGTCTCCCTTCTGCTATTTTAGGCTTCATATTGTGCCAAATAAAAACAGAATACAATGATTTGCAAATCCTTTTCCATTTATGTTCAATTGAATAGACTGCAAATAAAGTATATTTCATGTTTTTTGCAAATAATAATTAATTTAGAATTTAATGTATGCAGGAGGAGTATACGACGGCACAGCTCCACAAGGGGGCAATATTTAATGGCAGCAACAGGTTGCAAAAAAGTTGCCACAGGGGCATTTTTACCACTGTGTTACATGGCCTTTCCTTTTAACAACACTCAGTAAACGTTTGGGAACTGAGGAGACACATTTTCGAAGTGGAATTATTTCCCATTCTTGCTTGATTTACAGTTTAAGTTGTTCAACGGTCTCCCTTCTGCTATTTTAGGCTTCATATTGTGCCAAATAAAAACAGAATACAATGATTTGCAAATCCTTTTCAATTTATATTCAATTGAATAGACTGCAAAGAAAGTATATTTCATGTTTTTTGCAAATAATAATTAATTTAGAATTTAATGTATGCAGGAGGAGTAGCGACGGCACAGTTCCACAAGGGGGCAATATTTAATGGCAGCAACAGGTTGCGAAAAAGTTGCCAAAGGGGCATTTTTACCACTGTGTTACATGGTCTTTCCTTTTAACAACACTCAGTAAACGTTTGGGAACTGAGCAGACACATTTTCGAAGTGGAATTATTTCCCATTCTTGCTTGATTTACAGTTTAAGTTGTTCAACGGTGTCACTTCTGCTATTTCAGGCTTCATATTGTGCTAAATAAAAACAGAATACAATGATTTGCAAATCATTTTCAATTTATGTTCAATTGAATAGACTGCAAAGAAAGTATATTTCATTTTTTTTGCAAATAATAATTAATTTAGAATTTAATGTATGCAGGAGGAGTAGCGACGGCACAGCTCCACAGGGGGGCAATATTTAATGGCAGCAACAGGTTGCAAAAAAGTTGCCAAAGGGGCATTTTTACCACTGTGTTACATGGCCTTTCCTTTTAACAACACTCAGTAAACGTTTGGGAACTGAGGAGACACATTTTCGAAGTGGAATTATTTCCCATTCTTGCTTGATTTACAGTTTAAGTTGTTCAACGGTCTCCCTTCTGCTATTTTAGGCTTCATATTGTGCCAAATAAAAACAGAATACAATGATTTGCAAATCCTTTTCCATTTATATTCAATTGAATAGACTGCAAAGAAAGTATATTTCATGTTTTTTGCAAATAATAATTAATTTAGAATTTAATGTATGCAGGAGGAGTAGCGACGGCACAGCTCCACAAGGGGGCAATATTTAATGGCAGCAACAGGTTGCAAAAAAGTTGCCACAGGGGCATTTTTACCACTGTGTTACATGGCCTTTCCTTTTAACAACACTCAATAAACGTTTGGGAACTGAGGAGACACATTTTCGAAGTGGAATTATTTCCCATTCTTGCTTGATTTACAGTTTAAGTTGTTCAACGGTGTCACTTCTGCTATTTTAGGCTTCGTATTGTGCCATACACTGGTCTGGACTACAGGCAGGCCAGTCTAGTACCTGCACACTTTTACTATGAAGCCACACTGTTGTAACACGTGGCTTGGCATTGTCTTGCTGAAATGAGCAGGGGCGTCCATGATATGAACGTATATTGCTGCATAACCTGTAGGTACCTTTCAGCATTAATGGTGCCTTCACCGATGTGTAAGTTACCCATTACCTTTGGTACTAATTCACCCCCATACCATCACAGATGCTGGCTTTTCAACTTTGCGCCAATATCAGTCCGGATGGTTCTTTTCCTCTTTGGTCCGGAGGACACAAAGTCCACAGTTTCCAAAAACAATTTGAAATGTGGAATCGTCAGACTACAAAACAATTTTACACTTTGCATCAGTCCATCTTAGATGAGCTCGGGCCCAGCGAAGCCGGCGGCGTTTCTGGGTGTTGTTGATGAATGGCTTTCGCTTTGCATAGTAAAGTTTTAACTTCCACTTACAGATGTAGGACAAACTGTAGTGACTGACAGTGTTTTTAAAGTGTTGGCAGCCACCTGTTACCAATTAGCCTATTCAACTGTGAGATGTTCCAAATAAGTGTTTGATGAGCATTCCTCAACTTTCTCTGTCACAGATGCTGGCTTTTCAACTTTGTGCCTAGAACAGTCCGGATGGTTACTTTCTTAGATCAGAAGGATCAGAGCTGAGGCCGAAAATAATCGGATTTCAAAGATAATAAACTTCCTGCTAACACACAACACTTACATACCCTGTTTTCTGAAGTATATAGCGCACCGGTATATAAGCCACACCCACAACAATTTTAGAAGAAATAAATCGGTTCCATATATTAGCCGCACCGGACTATAAGTCACAAATGAAATTACTTATTTACACAGAAATATTATTTCAATATTTATTTATATACCTTAATTGTTTCCAACAGGGCAGTAAAACGGCTGATCCGACAAAATAGAAGTCATGGTCTTGGACCCACGAGCTGCGCATGCTGGCTCTCCAATCAGCTAAACAGACTCAATAACTCCATGGTGACGTTTTGGTGAATTTACTGAGGAGTTCGTGAAACTGAAACAATACAAAAAGAATGTCGTTTTAGGGTAATAATACTAACACAAACACTCGTAAAGGTGTTAGCAGTGTTAGCTAATGCTAACCACGCTAGCTTGATTTCTTTATGATACAAATATACATAAAAACACTCCTACGGATATCACACATGGGACACTTTTTTAGTAATTATGAATTGTTCTTGCGAGACTTGTTTGGCATATTGTTGCCGGAGTCGTTTTTCCAGGGATGCATCGGAAGCGATGAACACAACAAAGGTAAGATATAAAGGATTTATTTAACAAAAAGGGAGCTTTAAACAAAAACACTGGAGCGAAGTAAGGTAAACAAAAGACGCTAGCATGAGAGCTAAGATGTACAAATAAAATAAGCTGAGCACGAAGGCAAAAAAATGTAAAACAAAACACAATTAGCATGTGAGCTAAAAATGGCAGGTGGCTTAACATATGAGCTAGCGAGAAAATACATACGGTCGTATGAAGAGGGTCGTCACTGTTGCGCGTAGGCAAATTAGGATCCGAGAAAGAAGAACGAAAAGGGGCGGGCTTAAATAAGGAAGTAATCAACAGTGACAGGTGTGCAGGGTCCGTGACTAGCAGGTGGAATCAATGAGTAACCAAGGTGACGGACTAAACAGGAAATAACAGGGTCAGACGGAGAATGAGACAAAAATGGAACAATAAACAATAATATGAGAAGATCCGAGTACGGATCTTAACAGTTCTAGTTACATTGTAATTTGTAATAATAATAATATATACATACTCTGTATATATAAAAAATGTAAGATTTTATTATTTTTCATTTGTTTGTAATTAATTTTTAATCTTCATGATTTACTTCAAGTTATTACAGTATGTCTCTATATACATATTTAAATCAACCAAAAATCCTGACTTTGGAGCAATGTTCACGGACTCTAGTATTTGGCTCTCTGTTACATGCAATGGTTTTCCACATTAATAATAATAATAATGGATTGGATTTTATATTGTGCTTTTCTATTATTAAAATACTCAAAGCGCTCACAGAGAAGTGGGAACCCATTATTCATTCACACCCGGTGGTGGTAAGCTACACCCGGTGGTGGTAAGCTACATATATACATATTTAAATCAACCAAAAATCCTGACTTTGGAGCAATGTTCACGGACTCTTTTATTTGGCTTTCTATTAGATGCAATGGTTTTCCGTATTGGGAGCAGGATTTTATGTCCTCACTTGTTCACACCTCCTCATATGGAAGCTGTTTTTCCTTGATGGTGTCTCGAGAAGGGTCAAAACACACATACATACACACACACACACACATACACACACAAACACACACACACTTGTATTTCTTACCTTCTTGAGACCTCTGAAAAATGTGTACCTTTTAAAGCCCACTCTTTGTAAATATATAACGATTTGTATTAATAATACATACAAACTATGTAAATATAAATAAGTAAGCATTTATTATTGTTTTATTTGTTTGTAATTGGTTTTTAATCTTCATTATTTACTTGAAGTTATCACGGTATGTCTCTATATACATATTTAAATCAACCAAAAATCTTGACTTTGGAGCAATGTTCACAAACTCTTTTATTTGGCTTTCTATTAAATGCAATGGTTTTCTGTATTGGGACCATGATTTATGTCCTCACTTGTTCACACCTCCTCATATGGAAGCTACTTTTCCTTGTTGGTGTCTCAAGAAGGGTCGAAACACACACACACACACACACACACACACACACAAACTTGTATTTCTTACCTTCTTGAGACCTCTGTGAAAAATGTGTACCTTTTAAAGCCCACTCTTTGTAAATATATACCGATTTGTATTAATAATACATACAAACTATGTAAATATAAATAAATAAGCATTTATTATTGTTTTATTTGTTTGTAATTGGTTTTTAATCTTCATTATTTACTTGAAGTTATCACAGTATGTCTCTATATACATATTTAAATCAACCAAAACTCCTGACTTTGGAGCAATGTTCACGGACTCTAGTATTTGGCTCTCTATTAGATGCAATGGTTTTCCGTATTGGGACCATGATTTATGTCCTCACTTGTTCACACCTCCTCATATGGAAGCTACTTTTCCTTGTTGGTGTCTCAAGAAGGGTCGAAACACACACACACACACACACACTTGTATTTCTTACCTTCTTGAGACCTCTGTGAAAAATGTGTACCTTTTAAGGCCCACTCTTTGTAAATATATAACGATTTGTATTAATAATACATACAAACTATGTAAATATAAATAAGTAAGCATTTATTATTGTTTTATTTGTTTGTAATTAGTTTTTAATTTTCATTATTTACTTCAAGTTATTACAGTATGTCTCTATATACATATTTAAATCAACCAAATATCTTGACTTTGGAGCAATGTTCACAAACTCTTTTATTTGGCTTTCTATTAAATGCAATGGTTTTCCGTACTGGGACCAGGATTTATGTCCTCACTTGTTCACACCTCCTCATATGGAAGCTACTTTTCCTTGTTGGTGTCTCAAGAAGGGTCGAAACACACACACACACACACACACACACACACACACACACATTCTTGTAATTCTGACCTTCTTGAGACCTCTGAAAAATGCCTACCTCTTTAGCACCACCCTTTTTAAATATATAAAGTTATCTATTTACAAAATTAAAAATATATATGTATACTATGTAAATATAAACATTGAAGCTTTAATTATGTTTTATTTATTTTTAATTTATTTTTAATCTTCATTATTTACTTCAAGTTATCGCAGTATGTCTCTATATACATATTTAAATCAACCAAAAATCCTGACTTTGGAGCAATGTTCACAAACTCTTTTATTTGGCTTTCTATTAAATGCAATGGTTTTCCGTATTGGGACCAGGATTTATGTCCTCACTTGTTCCCACCTCCTCATATGGAAGCTACTTTTCCTTGTTGGTGTCTCAAGAAGGGTCGAAACACACACACACACACACACACACACACACACACACACACACACACACACACACACACACACACTTGTATTTCTTACCTTCTTGAGACCTCTGAAAAATGTGTACCTTTTAAAGCCCACTCTTTGCAAATACATAAAGATTTGTATTAATAATACATACAAACTACGTAAATATAAAAAAGTAAGCATTTATTATTGTTTTATTTGTTTGTAATTAGTTTTTAATTTTCATGATTTACTTCAAGTTATTACAGTATGTCTCTATATACATATTTAAATCAACCAAAAATCCTGAGTTTGGAGCAATGTTCACAAACTCTTTTATTTGGCTTTCTATTAAATGCAATGGTTTTCCGTATTGGGACCATGATTTATGTCCTCACTTGTTCACACCTCCTCATATGGAAGCTACTTTTCCTTGTTGGTGTCTCAAGAATGGTCAAAAAACACACACACACACACATACACGCACACACACACACACACACACACACACATGCTTGTATTTCTTACCTTGTTGAGACCTTTGAAAAATGCCTACCTCTTTAGCACCACCCTTTTTAAATATATAAAGTTGTGTATTTACAAAATTAAAAATATATATTTATACTATGTAAATATAAACATTTAAGCTTTTATTATGTTTTATTTGTTTGTAATTTATTTTTAATCTTCATTATTTACTTCAAGTAATCACAGTATGTCTCTATATACATATTTAAATCAACCAAAAATCTTGACTTTGGAGCAATGTTCACGAACTCTTTTATTTGGCTTTCTATTAAATGCAATGGTTCTCCGTACTGGGACCAGGATTTATGTCCTCACTTGTTCACACCTCCTCATATGGAAGCTACTTTTCCTTTTTGGTGTCTCAAGAAGGGTCGAAACACACACACACACACACACACACACACACACACACACACACACACACACACACACTTGTACTTCTTACCTTCTTGAGACCTCTGAAAAATGTGTACCTTTTAAGGCCCACTCTTTGTAAACATATAAAGATTTGTAGTAATAATACATACAAACTATGTAAATATACAAAAGTAAGCATTTATTATTGTTTTATTTGTTTGTAATGTATTTTCAATCTTCATTATTTACTTCAAGTTATTACAGTATGTCTCTATATACATATTTAAACCAACCAAAAATCTTGACTTTGGAGCAATGTTCACAAACGCTTTTATTTGGCTTTCTATTAAATGCAATGGTTTTCCGTACTGGGACCAGGATTTATGTCCTCACTTGTTCACATCTCCTCATATGGAAGCTAATTTTCCTTGTTGGTGTCTCAAGAAGGGTCGAAACACACACACACACACACACACACTTGTATTTCTTACCTTCTTGAGACCTCTGAAAAATGTGTACCTTTTAAGGCCCACTCTTTGTAAACATATAAAGATTTGTAGTAATAATACATACAAACTATGTAAATATACAAAAGTAAGCATTTATTATTGTTTTATTTGTTTGTAATGTATTTTCAATCTTCATTATTTACTTCAAGTTATTACAGTATGTCTCTATATACATATTTAAATCAACCAAAAATCTTGACTTTGGAGCAATGTTCACAAACGCTTTTATTTGGCTTTCTATTAAATGCAATGGTTTTCCGTACTGGGACCAGGATTTATGTCCTCACTTGTTCACACCTCCTCATATGGAAGCTACTTTTCCTTGTTGGTGTCTCAAGAAGGGTCGAAACACACACACACACACACACACACACACACACACACACACACACTTGTATTTCTTACCTTCTTGAGACCTCTGAAAAATGTGTACCTTTTAAGGCCCACTCTTTGTAAACATATAAAGATTTGTATTAATAATACATACAAACTATGTAAATATACAAAAGTAAGCATTTATTATTGTTTTATTTGTTTGTAATTTATTTTTAATCTTCATTATTTACTTGAAGTTATCACGGTATGTCTCTATATACATATTTAAATCAACCAAAAATCCTGACTTTGGAGCAATGTTCACAAACTCTTTTATTTGGCTTTCTATTAAATGCAATGGTTTTCCGTACTGGGACCAGGATTTATGTCCTCACTTGTTCCCACCTCCTCATATGGAAGCTAGTTTTCCTTGTTGGTGTCTCAAGAAGGGTCGAAACACACACACACACACACACACACATATGCTTGTATTTCTTACCTTGTTGAGACCTTTGAAAAATGCCTACCTCTTTAGGGCCACCCTTTTTAAATATATAAAGTTGTGTATTTACAAAATTAAAAATATATATTTATACTATGTAAATATAAACATTTAAGCTTGTATTATGTTTTATTTGTTTGTAATTTATTTTTAATCTCCATTATTTACTTCAAGTTATTACAGTATGTCTTTATATACAAATTTACATCCACCAAAAATCCTGACTTTGGAGCAATGTTCACGGACTCTAGTATTTGGCTCTCTATTAGATGCAATGGTTTTCCGCATTGGGAGCATGATTTATGTCCTCACTTGTTCACACCTTCTCATACGGAAGACAGTTTTTCTTGTTGGTGTCTCAAGCATGGTAGAAATACAACACACACACACACACACACACTACTCTCTGCAGTTTTAATGGTGCAGGGATAGGAACTGTGGACGAGAACAAGCCAAGTTTACTTTCAGGGCAAACAAAATTGGACAAAAGCATGTGAGGAGGGCGACCATTTCACATATTGCTATCAACTTTAGACGACTCGGCATTGTTTTTTTTTTTTTTTTATTATTTTTACATTTAAATAGAAAAAATTATTCATCTTCAATCTCAAAACTGAAGAATCTGGGCTGACTCTGAAGAACAAGACACAATTATCTCGGAACTCACTCCTTTTGCTTGCTCTTTAAACAATAAAAGCCGCACATTGACTACTCTAAAGTATGTTTTTAAGAGTTATTTAGGGTTGTCGGTCGGGAAAAGAAATGAGAGGGTTGTGCTCACTATTGTTGCACATGAAAGGTTGTACAAATTCCTCATGAATACATGGTTGAATATTACTGCTCATATTCCGCTTTTTTAAGACGTGAGTGATAAGTCAATAAGTGAGTGTGTGATGAGGAATGTGTGTGTGTGTGTGTGTGTGTGTGTGTGTGTGTGTGCCGTGGCGAGGCCGAGGGCCACGACAATGGTGTCTTTTGACAAGTGGCTGAAGAGAAGGCTTTGTTTGCTAACGCGCACAATGTTGTGAATGCCACACATAGCTGGCATTCCTCGCTCTCTGCCCGCCGCTTCATCAGGGAGTCCTCTCTCTACCACCCGCCCACGCACGCCCCTCTCTCTCTCTCTCTCTCTGTGTGTGTGAGTGTGTGTGTGTGTAAGCATGTTAAGGAAGATGCAAATGAGTCCCGAGGAAGAAGTGATCCTCTGTGAGGATGTGAGAAGACACACTTTACTGCTTTTGCACGTCAGCGTTTTGAAATGAAATTAAAAAAAAGGGAATTCTGTGTCAAGTTTCAAACTTTTCTCTCAATGGACAACAGATGTTATTATTACCATTTAAATCCTTTGTTATTCCCATTTAAATAATTTATTATTCCCACCTAAACACTTTATTATTCCCATTTAAATAGTTTGTTATTCCCATTTAAATACTTTATTATTCCCATCTAAACACTTTATTATTCCCATTTAAACTCTTTGTTATTCCCATTTAAAAACATTATTATTCCCATTCAAACACTTTATTTTTCTAATTTAAAAACGTTATTATTCTCATTTAAATACTTTATTATTTCCATTTAAACACTTAGTTATTCCCATTCAAACACTTTGTTATTCCCATTTAAAAACGTTATTATTCCCATTCAAACACTTTATTTTTCTAATTTAAAAACTTTATTATTCTCATTTAAATACTTTATTATTCCCATACAAACACTTTATTTTTCTCATTTAAATAATTTATTATTCCCATCCAAACACTTTATTATTCTCATTTAAGTACTTTATTATTCCCATTTAAACACTTTATTATTCCCATTTAAATAATTTATTATTTCCACCTAATCACTTTATTTTTCCCATTTAAATAGTTTGATATTCCCATTTAAATACTTTATTATTCCCATCCAAACACTTTATTATTCCCATTTAAATAGTTTGATATTCCCATTTAAATACTTTATTATTCCCATCTAAACACTTTATTATTCCCAATTAAACACTTAGTTATTCCCATTTAAACACTTTATTATTCCCATTTAAACACTTAGTTATTCCCATTTAAACACTTTGTTATTCCCATTTAAAAACTTTATTATTCCCATTCAAACACTTTATTTTTCTAATTTAAAAACTTTATTATTCTCATTTAAATACTTTATTATTCCCATCCAAACACTTTATTATTATCATTTAAATACTTTATTATTCCCATCTAAACACTTTATTATTCTCATTTAAGTACTTTATTATTCCCATTTAAACACTTTATTATTCCCATTTAAACACTTTATTATTCCCATTTTAATACTTTATTATTTCTATTTAAACACTATATTATTTCTATTTAAACACTTTACTATTCCCTTTTTAACACTTTATTATTCCCATCTAAAAACTTTATTATTCCCATTTAAATACGTTATTATTCCCATTTAACACTTTACTATTCCCATCTAAACATGTTATTATTCCCATGTAAAAACTTTATTATTCCAATTTAAATACGTTATTATTCCCATCTAAACACTTTATTATTCCCATGTAAACAGTTTATCATTCCCATATAAACACTTTATTATTCCAATTTAAACACTTTATTATTCCCATTTAAACATTTTATCATTCCCATACAAACACTTTATTATTCCAATTTAAACACTTTATTATTCCCATTTTAACACTTAATTATTCCCATATAAACACTTTATTATTCCCATGTAAACAGTTTATTATTCCCATATAAACACTTTATAATTCCCATTTAAACAGTTTATCATTCCCATACAAACACTTTATTATTCCAATTTAAACACTTTATTATCCCCATTTTAACACTTTATTATTCCCATATAAACACTTTATTATTCCCATGTAAACACTTTATTATTCCCATGTAAACAGTTTATTATTCCCATATAAACACTTTATGATTCCCATTTAAACAGTTTATCATTCCCATATAAACACTTTATTATTCCAATTCAAACACTTTATTACTCCCATTTTAACACTTTATTATTCCCATATAAACACTTTATTATTCCCATGTAAACAGTTTATCATTCCTATATAAACACTTTATTATTCCAATTTAAACACTTTATTATTCCCATATAAACACTTTATTATTCCCATATAAACACTTTATTATTCCCATTTTAACACTTTATTATTCCCATTTAAACACTTTATTATTCCCATGTAAACAGTTTATCATTCCCATACAAACACTTTATTATTCCAATTTAAACACTTTATTATTCCCATTTTAACACTTTATTATTCCCATATAAACACTTTATTATTCCCATTTAAAAACTTTATTATTTCTATTTCAACACTTTATTATTCTATTTGAATACTATATTATTCCCATTTAAACATTTTATCATTCCCATACAAACACTTTATTATTCCCATTTAAACACTTTATTATTCCCATTTTAACACTTTATTATTCCCATATAAACACTTTATTATTCCCATGTAAACACTTTATTATTCCCATGTAAACAGTTTATTATTCCCATATAAACACTTTATCATTCCCATTTAAACAGTTTATCATTCCCATATAAACACTTTATTATACCAATTTAAACACTTTATTATTCCCATTTTAACACTTTATTATTCCCATATAAACATTTTATTATTCCCATGTAAACAGTTTATCATTCCTATATAAACACTTTATTATTCCAATTTAAGCACTTTATTATTCCCATATAAACACTTTATTATTCCCATTTAAACACTTTATTATTCCCATTTTAACACTTTATTATTCCCATATAAACACTTTATTATTCCCATGTAAACAGTTTATCATTCCCATATAAACACTTTATTATTCCCATTTTAACACTTTATTATTCCCATTTAAACACTTTATTATTCGCATTTTAACACTTTATTATTCCCATATAAACGCTTTATTATTCCCATTTAAACACTTTATTTCCATTTCAACACTTTATCATTCTATTTGAATACTTTATTATTCCCATTTAAACATTTTATAATTCCCATGTAAACACTTTATTATTCCAATTTAAACACTTTATTAGTCCCATCTTAACACTTTATTATTCCCATATAAACACTTTATTATTCCCATGTAAACAGTTTATTATTCCCATATAAACACTTAATCATTCCCATTTAAACAGTTTATCATTCCCATATAAACACTTTATTATTCCAATTTAAACACTTTATTATTCCCATTTTAACACTTTATTATTCCCATATAAACACTTTATTATTCCCATTTAAACACTTTATTATTTCCATTTCAACACTTTATTATTCCATTTAAATACTTTATTATTCCCATTTAAACATTTTATCATTCCCATATAAACACTTTATTATTCCCATTTAAACACTTTATTATTTCTATTTCAACACTTTATTATTCCATTTAAATACTTTATTATTCCCATTTAAACATTTTATCATTCCCATATAAACACTTTATTATTCCAATTTAAACACTTTATTATTCCCAATTTAACACTTTATTATTCCCATATAAACACTTTATTATTTCCATTTCAACACTTTATTATTCCATTTAAATACTTTATTATTCCCATTTAAACATTTTATCATTCCCATATAAACACTTTATTATTCCCATTTAAACACTTTATTATTTCCATTTCAACACTTTATTATTCCATTTAAATACTTTATTATTCCCATTTAAACATTTTATCATTCCCATATAAACACTTTATCATTCCAATTTAAACACCTTATTATTCCCAATTTAACACTTTATTATTCCCATATAAACACTTTATTATTTCCATTTCAACACTTTATTATTCCCATGTAAAAACTTAATTTTTCCAATTTAAATACATTATTATTTCTATTTAAAGACTTTATTATTCCCATTTAAACACTTTATTATTTCCATTTAAATACTTTATTATTCCAATTTAAATATGTTATTATTCCCATTTCAACACTTTGTTATTCCCATATTAACACTTTATTATTCCAACTGAAACACTTTATTATTCCCATTTAAACAGTTTATTATTCCTATTTAAAAACGTTATTATTCCCATTCAAAATCGTTATAATTTCTATTGAAACACTTTATTATTCCCATTTAAACACTTTATTATTCCAATCTATACACTTAATTATTCCTATTGACTCTTCTTTGGCCAAACGGACATAACAACAATGACAAGAAGAACTGTCAACATGTATTTACACACAAAAGTCCCCTTGGTCTTCTCCAAAAAGTAAACAACCATGTTGCTGCAATAAAAATAAAAATAAACTACCTTTTGTGAGCAAATATTTGTGGCAACATTTTTAGACTCTGGAATTTTTTGGAGTGATAAATGAGCGATGGCTTCACCTTGCTAGCGTTAGCACAAAGTAGCCCTATGGCTCCATCCTTTATGGGCTCGTGTCCCGGTAGTGTCTTCTTCTTCACTGTTGCCAACTTTGGAATGAAACTTCTCTTCAATGAGTGCCAGTGATGCCACAAATGAAGTACACTAGAAGTGCCAGTGATGCCACAAATTAAGTACACTAGAAGTGCCGGTGATGCCACAAATGAAGTGCACTAGAAGTGCCGGTGATGCCACAAATGAAGTACGCTAGAAGGTCTCCTGGTAACCCAGCCGTTGCCATGGATACACTGACCTCGGAGGCCGGTGAGCAGCTGCCATTGCTGACTCTGATCAAAAAGTAACATTTGTTCACAGAAGAGAGGAAAGCAGGTGATGTCATTTAAAGGAAGAGTGCTCATTTTCATGCTGCCTGTGATTCATACCCCTTATGAGAGACTGACAGTCCAAATGTACAGGAAGTACTTTTATCAACACATCTTTGGTAATGTTCACCATCTTGCATCATAACATAATACTCAGTTATGTACAGTATGTACAGTTATTTACAGCATTTACAGTATTAACAGTATTTACAGTTGTTTACAGTGTTTACATATTTGCAGTTATTTAAAGTTATTTAACATATTTACATGTATTTACAGTATTTAAAGTTATTTACAGTATTTACTGTCATTTACAGTATTACAGTTAGTTGCAGTTATTTACAATTATTTACAGTATTTTTAGTTATTTACAGTATTTACAGATATTTACAGTATATACAGTTATTTACATGTGTATGCAGTATTTACATTTATTTACTGTTATTTACAGTATGTACATGTATTTACAATTATTTACAGTACTTACATTTTTATTACAGTATTTACAGTTATTCACCATATTTTAGTTATTTACAGTATTTGCAGTTATTTACAGTTAATTACAATTATTTACAGCATTTACAGATATTTAAAGTATATACAGTTATTTACATTTATTTGCAGTATTTACATTTATTTACTGTTATTTACAATATTTCCATTTATTTACAATTCTTTACAGTACTTACATTTTATATACAGTTTCTACAGTTATTCACTATATTTATAGTTATTTACAGTATTTACAGGTATTCACCATATGTATAGTTATTTACATTTACAGTCATTTACAGTATTTACAGTTATTTACAGTTATTTACAGTATTGAGGTATGTTGCATTATTTACAGTTATTCATGTTTATTTACAGTATTTACAGTTATTTACAATTATTTAGAGTATTTACAGTTATTTACAGTATTTACAATTATTTGCATTTATTTGCAGTATTTACAGTATTTACATTTATTTACTGTTATTTACAATATTTACATTTATTTACAATAATTATATTTATTTACAATTATTTACAGTACTTACATTTTATTTACAGTATTTACAGGTATTCACCATATGTATAGTTGTTTACAGTATTTACAGTCATTTACAGTATTTACAGTATTGAAGTAAGTTGCATTATTTACAGTTACTCACATTTATTTACAGTATTTACAGTTATTTACAATTATTCAGAGTATTTACAGTTATTTACAGTATTTACAGTTATTTACATTTATTTAAAGTACGTACAATTATTTACAGTCACTTGCAATATTTACATTTATGTACTATTATTTACAGTATTTACAGGTATTCACCATATTTATAGTTATTTACAGTATTTACAGTCATATACAGTTATTTACAATTATTTACAGTATTTACAGATATTTAAAGTATATACAGTTATTTACATTTATTTGCAGTATTTACATTTATTTACTGTTATTTACAATATTTCCATTTATTTACAATTATTTACAGTACTTACATTTTATATAAGGTCTCTACAGTTATTCACTATATTTATAGTTATTTACAGTATTTGCAGGTATTCACCATATGTATAGTTATTTACATTTACAGTCATTTACAGTATTTACAGTATTGAAGTAAGTTGCATTATTTACAGTTATTCACATTTATTTACAGTATTTACAGTTATTTACAATTATTCAGAGTATTTACAGTTATTTACAGTATTTACAGTTATTTACATTTATTTAAAGTATGTACAATAATTTACAGTCACTTGCAATATTTACATTTATGTACTATTATTTACAGTATTTACAGGTATACACCAATATTTATAGTTATTTACAGTATTTACAGTCATATACAGTTATTTACAATTATTTACAGTATTTACAATTATTTACAGTATTTACAGATATTTACAGTATATACAATTATTTACATGTATTTGCTGTATTTACAGTATTTATATTTATTTACTGTTATTTACAATATTTACATGTATTTACAATAATTATATTTATTTACAATTATTTACAGTACTTACATATTATTTACAGTATTTACAGGTATACACCATATGTATAGTTGGTTACAGTATTTACAGTCATTTACAGTATTTACAGTTATTTACAATACTGAAGTAAGTCCCATTATTTACAGTTATTCACATTTATGTACAGTATTGACAGTTATTTACAATTATTTAGAGTATTTACAGTTATTTACAGTATTTACAGTTATTTACATTTATTTAAAGTATGTACAATTATTAACAGTTATTTGCAATATTTACATTTATTTACTATTATTTACAATATTTACAGTATTTACAGTTATTCGCCATGTTTATAGTTATTTACAGTATTTAGTATCTACAGTTATTTACAGTTATTAATTGCATTTAGTTATTTACATATTTACAATTATTTACAATATTTAGAGTTATTTAGTCTTTACAGTATTTACAGTATTAACAATTATTAACAATTATTACAGTATTTACAGTTATTTACAGTGTTTACAGTTATTCACCATATTTACAGTTATTTACAGTAGTTACAGTTATTTACAGTATTTACAGTATTTGGTATTTACAGCTATTTGCAGTTATTCATTGCATTTACAGTTATTTACAGTACTTACAGTTATTTAAAGTATTTACAGTTATTTAGTCTTTACAATATTCACGGTATTTACAGTATTTTAGTATTTACAGTATTTACAGTTATTTACAGCATTTGCTATGTTTATAGCATTTACAGTATTAACAGTTATTTAGAGTATTGAGAACATTTACAGTCTTTACCGCCTTTACATAATTTACAGTATTTACAGTATTAATAGACTTCACGGTATTCACAGTATTTACAATCTTGACAATTTTTACAATATTTTTAGTATTTACATTGTTTACAATATTTGCAGTCTTTACAGTATATATATATATATATATGTATATATATATATATATATATATAATTTACAGTATTTACATGATTTTTTTTACCTATTTATGTTGTAAATATGTACATTTTAGTGTTGTGTACACTTTAGTGTTATGTACCTATTTATGTTGTGTACATGTCACTGTTGTGTACATTTTAGTATTATGTACACTATTTATGTTGTGTACATTTTAGTATTATTTACCTATTTATATTGTGTACATATTAATGTTTTGTACATATTAGTGTTGCATACTTATTTACAATGTGTACATATTTATGTTGTGTATATTTTAGTGTTGTGTATCTATGTTGCGTACACTTTAGAGTTGCGTACCCATTTATGTTGTCTACATGTTAGTGTTTTGTACCTTTGAGTGTTGTGTACATGTTTATGTTATGTAAATTTTAGTGTTGTGTTCCTTTTTATGTCGTGTACATGTTAGTGTTGTGTACCTATTCATGTTGCGTACATTTTAGAGTTGTGTACCTATTTCTCCAGCCCACGTCATACAGAGCCGAGAGGAGGAGGCCCGCTCCATGAGGCGTGTGTGTGTGTGTGTGTGTGTGTGTGTGTGTGTGTGTATGTGTGTGTGTGTATGAGCAGCAGCCCTCCCTGAAGAAGGGCCAGAGGCTTAAAGCAATTCATTTGTATTAATATTATTATTATTTATTATTATCATTATTATTATCAATATTATTATTATCATTATTATCATTAGTATTATTATCATTAGTATTATTACTATTGATATGATTATTATGACTATTATTATAATGAGAGAGCTGAGAGTAGTAGCAGATGTGTGTCAGGGGCGGCGCGGACAGAAGGTTTATGTCCTGCCGTGGTCATGTGACCCGCTGCCTTCACACATTCCACAAGTTGCAGACGCTCCCTGAGCAGCCAGAGAGGAGTTGTTCAAAGTCCACATTCCCAAAAAAGGCAGAAAGATCCGGAATGACACAAGCGTGCAGGCACGACAAGACTGCCAGGGCCGCCGAGGAAGATTCTCTGGCTGCGCCATGGTCTCACGGTCTCGTGGTCTCATGGTCTCATGGTTTCATGGTCCGGGTCCTTCAGGCCTGCTCCCGAGATTCTTGTCCTTCAGCAACACCGGCCCAAGGATGACACAAACTCTAATATTTTTTTCTTTTTGTGGCACAATTCGTGCAGTCACGCCTTTAAAAAAAAATACGTTAATTAATTACGGTCTGAAATCAATTAATCTAGTTTTTTATTCCCACCTAAAAATGCTGAGAAACTCCTCAACTTGAGATGTTTTTATTTAAATTGTTATGAAAGTGGCTAAGACAAAGTGGCTTTATAAAGCAATTGGGCTGTCCAAATTAATGAGTTAACTCATTTGATTAATTACAAAATGATTGCATTAATCATGTACTCATCACTCACAATATTTTGACCTTTTCTTAATAATTATTAATTTGATTTAATTATCTTTTTCATTATTTAATAATAATATTTTGTGATGATCATTTTGATTATTTAATAATGATAATTATTTGTAATAATCATGTTCTTTATTTATTATTAATTATTCGTAATAATAATTTATTATTTAGTAATCAATTATTGTAAGAATAATTTTCATATTTATTATTTGCGATAATTATTTTCATTTTTTAATAATTATTTGTAATAATTATTTTCATTGTTTATTATAATTATTTGTAATGATGATTTTCATTATTTTTTATAATTATATGTATTGATCATGTTCATTGTTTAATACTAAACGTTTGTAAAAGCATTTTTCATTATTTGTAATAATATCCATCCATCCATTTTCTACCGCTTATTTCCTTTTTGGGTCGCTGGCACCTATCTCAGCTACAATTGGACGGATGGCGGGTTACACCCTGGACAAGTCGCCACCTCATCGCAGGGCCAACACAGATAGACTGTAATAATAATGTTTTCCTTATTTCATGATAATTTGTAATACTCATTTTTATTATTTAACATATATATATTTAAAACATTATTTTTATTTATTTATAAATGGGCTTCACGGTGGCAGAGGGGTTAGTGCGTCTGCCTCACAATACGAAGTTCCTGCAATCCTGGGTTCAAATCCAGGCTCGGGATCTTTCTGTGTGGAGTTTGCATGTTCTCCCCGTGACTGCGTGGGTTCCCTCCGGGTACTCCGGCTTCCTCCCACTTCCAAAGACATGCACCTGGGGATAGGTTGATTGGCGACACTAAATTGGCCCTAGTGTGTGAATGTGAGTGTGAATGTTGTCTGTCTATCTGTGTTCGCCCTGTGATGAGGTGGCGACTTGTCCAGGGTGTACCCCGCCTTCCGCCCGATTGTAGCTGAGATAGGCGCCAGCGCCCCCCGCCACCCCAAAAGGGAATAAGCGGTAGAAAATGGATGGATGGATGGATATAATAATAATCCTTTGTAATAATCATTTTCATTATTTAATATATTTATTTGTTATAATCGGTTTCCCTTTTTAATAATCAAAAGTTATAATATTTTATAATCATTTTCATTATGTAGTATTATTTATTTGTTGTTATTTTCATTATTAAATAATAATAGTTTGTAATAATCATTTTCATTATTCAATAATTATTTACAATAACCATGTTCATTATTTAATAGTATTTATTTGTATTAATAATTTTATCATTTAATAAGCATTAATTGTAATATTAATATTCATTATTCATTATTTGTATTACTTAATAGTCATTTGCAGTAATAATTTTCATGAGTTAATCATCATTAATTTTAATATTTATTTTTGATATTTAATATTAATCATTCATAATCATTATTTTAATTATTTTATATTATAATTGCAATAATAATTGTCATTATTTAATAATAATTTTACCTTTTAATCATTTTCATTGCTTAATAATCATTATTTGTAATACTCATTTTCAATATCCAATAATAATTATTTGTAATAATAATTTTCATGATTTAATAATCATTATTTGTGTCAAAATGTTTTATTGTTTAATATTAATAATTTATTAAAATAATAATTTTCATTATTTATTAATTATTTGCATTTGTAAAATAACTTCCATTATTAAATGATAATTTTAATAACATTTTTATGATTTATTATGATTATTTCAAATATACATTTTCATTCATTAATAATAATTATTTGTAATATGAATTTTCATGATCAAATAGTCATGTATGGTAATAAATCATTTTCATTATTTAGTATTAATTAGTTGTAGTATTTTTTTTCATTATTAAATAATTATTTGTAATAATTATTTTCATTATTTAAAAAAATATTTTTGTTTTAATATTTTTCATTGTTTAATGTTAATAACTTGCAATAATATGTTTCATTATTTAATAATTGTTTGTGATAATAATTTGCATTATTTAATGATGATTTGGAAAAATAATTTTTAATATTTGATATGATTATTTGTAATTCTAATTTTCATTATTTAATACCAATTATTTGTAATAATTTTCTTCAATATCTAATAATAATTATTGGTAATAATCAGTTTCCCTTTTATGATACTCAATAGTTGTAATCGTTTTTATTGTTTAATGATAATAATTTGTAATAACAATTTTCATTATGTAATATTAATTGTTTATTATAATTATTTTCATTATTTAATAAACATTATTTGCTATAATTATTTTCATTATTTGATAATAATTATTTGCAATAATAATATCACTATTTAATAATAATTATTTCCATTTATTTAATAATTATTGGTATTAATCATGTTGATTATTTAATAATATGTTTTTGTAATAATCATGTTGATTATTCCCCCCACCCCCCTCTTCCCCCCTCCTAGTCCTGTCCAGAAAGTAAGAGGCGTGTCTTGAAATATTCATGCGTCCACTCAGTGTGCGGGAATGAATCCAACTGGATGAGGTTGTTATTCAAGTCATTGGAGGTATGAATATGTGATGAGGGTGAATTAGTGAGCGTGTTAATAATGACATGCTGACACTGACTCCACAGTCTTCTACGCCTTTATTATTCATTGCAATAACATGGGGGGGGAGTCATAAAAAGGGTTGCAGTATCAGTGTAATTGCTCAAGGGCCCCCGGGCAGCAGTTTGTATGCTAATGTTGCAGCGCCATCACACACACTTCTTCTTATTTTTCTTCTTCTTCTGTGGTGTGGCAGGATAATTGGCTGCTAATAAAACATCACACTCCTAATTGGAGCCTCCCTCCATCATCATCATCATCATCATCTTCATAATAGTCATCACTTTACATCCACACTTATGTACATATATAGTAGTATAAATAAAGTTTGTACACATGTATGTTACATACTATTATAATATAAAGTATGTACACGTGATTATTATTGAGTAGTGTACACATGTATATAATAAAGTATGTAAACAAGTACATAATAAAGTATGTTCACATGTATAATAATAAAGTATGTACACATGTATGTAATAAAGTATGTACACATGTATATAATAACGTATGTACACATGCATATAATAGAGTATGTACACAAGTATATAATAGAGTATGTACACAAGTATATAATAAAGTATGTTCACATGTATATAATGTATGTACACATGCATATAATAACGTATGTACACATGCATATAATAGAGTATGTACACAAGTATATAATAAAGTATGTTCACATGTATATAATGTATGTACACATGCATATAATAACGTATGTACACATGTATATAATAAAGTATGTACACAAGTATATAATAAAGTATGCACACATGTATATAACAACGCATGTACACATGTATATTATACAATATGTACACATGTATATATTAAAGTATGTACACATGTATATAATAAAGCATGTACACATGTATATAATAAAGTATGCACACATGTATATAACAACGCATGTACACATGTATATTATACAATATGTACACATGTATATATTAACGTATGTACACATATATATAATAAAGTATGTACACAAGTATATAATAAAGCATGTACACATGTATATAATAAAGTATGTACACAAGTATATAATAAAATATGTACACATGTATATAATAAAGTATGCACACATGTATATAACAACGCATGTACACATGTATATAATAACGCATGTACACATGTATATTATGCAATATGTACACATGTATATATTAAAGTATGTACACATGTATATAATAAAGCATGTACACATGTATATAATAAAGCATGTACACATGTATATAATAACGTATGTACACAAGTATATAATAAAGTATGTACACAAGTATATAATAAAGTATGTACACATGTATATAACAACGCATGTACACATGTATATTATACAATATGTACACATGTATATATTAAAGTATGTACACATGTATATAATAAAGTATGTACATAGGTATATAATAAAGCATGTACATAGGTATATAATAAAGCATGTACACATGTATATAATAAAGCATGTACACATGTATATAATAAAGCATGCACACATGTATATAATAACGCATGCACACATGTATATAATAAAGCATTTACACATGTATATAATAATGTATGTACACATGTATATAATAACGTATGTACACATGTATATAATAACGTATGTACACATGTATATAATAACGTATGTACACATGTATATAATAACGTATGTACACATGTATATAATAACGTATGTACACATGTATATAATAACGTATGTACACATGTATATAATAACGTATGTACACATGTATATAATAACGTATGTACACATATATATAATAAAGTATGTACACAAGTATATAATAAAGCATGTACACATGTATATAATAAAGTATGCACACATGTATATAATAAAGTATGCACACATGTATATAACAACGCATGCACACATGTATATAGAAACGCATGTACACATGTATATTATACAATATGTACACATGTATATATTAAAGTATGTACACATGTATATAATAACGTATGTACACATGTATATATTAAAGTATGTACACATGTATATAATAAAGCATGTACACATGTATATAATAAAGCATGTACACATGTATATAATAAAGCATGTACACATGTATATAATAACATATGTACACATGTATATAATAACATATGTACACATGTATATAATAACATATGTACACATATATATAATAAAGTATGTACACAAGTATATAATAAAGCATGTACACATGTATATAATAAAGTATGTACACATGTATATAATAACGCATGTACACATGTATATAATAACGCATGTACACATGTATATTATACAATATGTACACATGTATATATTAAAGTATGTACACATGTATATATTAAAGTATGTACACATGTATATATTAAAGCATGTACACATGTATATAATAAAGCATGTACACATGTATATAATAAAGCATGTACACATGTATATAATAAAGCATGTACACATGTATATAATAAAGCATGTACACATGTATATAATAAAGCATGTACACATGTATATAATAAAGCATGTACACAAGTATATAATAAAGCATGTACACATGTATATAATAAAGCATGTACACATGTATATAATAAAGCATGTACACATGTATATAATAACGCATGTACACATGTATATAATAACGCATGCACACATGTATATAATAACGTATGTACACATGTATATAATAACGTATGTACACATGTATATAATAACGTATGTACACATGTATATAATAACGTATGTACACATGTATATAATAACGTATGTACACATGTATATAATAACGTATGTACACATGTATATAATAACGTATGTACACATATATATAATAAAGCATGTACACATGTATATAATAACGTATGTACACATGTATATAATAAAGCATGTACACATGTATATAATAAAGCATGTACACAAGTATATAATAAAGCATGTACACATGTATATAATAAAGTATGCACGCATGTATATAATAAAGTATGCACACATGTATATAATAACGCATGTACACATGTATATTATACAATATGTACACATGTATATATTAAAGTATGTACACATGTATATAATAAAGTATGTACACATGTATATAATAAAGCATGTACACATGTATATAATAACGTATGTACACATGTATATCATAAAGTATGCACACATGTATATCATAAAGTATGTGCACATGTATATAATAACGTATGCACACATGTATATAATAACGTATGTACACATGTATATCATAAAGTATGCACACATGTATATAACAACGCATGTACACATGTATATAATAAAGTTTGTTCACATGTATATAATAACGTATGTACACGTAAATATAATAAAGTATGTAAACAAGTATATAATAAAGTATGTTCGCAAGTATATGATAAAGTATGTACACATGTATATAATAAAGTATGCACACATGTATATAACAACGCATGTATACATGTATATAATTAAGTATGTTCACATGTATATAATAACGTATGTACACGTAAATATAATGAAGTATGTACACATGTATATAATAAAGTATGTACACATGTATATAATAAAGTATGTACACAAGTATACAATAAAGTATGTACACACGTATATAATAAAGTATGTACACACGTATATATTAAAGTATGTACACATGCATATAATAAAGTATGTACACAAGCATATAATAAAGTATGCACACAAGTATAGAATAAAGTATGTACACATGTATATAATAACGTATGTACACATGTATATAATAAAGTATGTTCACATGTATATAATAACGTATGTACACATAAATATAATAAAGTATGTACACAAGCATATAATAAAGTATGCACACAAGTATAGAATAAAGTATGTACACATGTATATAATAACGTATGTACACATGTATAAAATAAAGTATGTTCACATGTATATAATAACGTATGTACACATAAATATAATAAAGTATGTACACATAAATATAATAAAGTATGTAAACAAGTATATAATAAAGTATGTACACAAGTATATAATAAAGTATAAACATGCATATAATGAAGTATGTACACATGTATATAATAAAGTATGTACCTATGTACTGTATATAATAAAGTATGTACCTATGTATATAATAAAGTATGTACACTTATATATGATAAAGCATGTACACATGTATATAATAACGTATGCACACATTTATATAAAAGGTATGTACACATGTATATAATAAAGTATGTACACATGTATATAATAACGTATGCACACATCTGTATAAGAAATTATGTACACATAAATATAATAAAGTATCTACACATGTATATCATAAAGTATGTTCACAAGTATATAATAATGTATGTACACATGTATATAATAAAGTATGTACACAAGTATATAATAAAGTATGTACACATGTATATAATAAAGTATGTTCACATGTATATCATAAAGTATGTTCACATGTATATAATAAAGTATGTACACATGTATATAATAAAATCTGTACACATGTATATAATAAAGTATGGACACATGTATATAATAAAGTATGTACACATATATATAATGATGTATGTTCACATGTATATAATACAGTATGTACACATTATGTACATTATAAAGTATGCACACTTACAGTCTAAAGTGTTTTTTACATATCACACACAACATTTTTTAACAAAACAGGAAGTAAACAACACAAACACAATCAGCAACAGTACAATTATTCTTTTTTTCAATCCATAAACTGTCACAATAATGAGATTTTAATCACCACTCAAACAAGTGGAAATTATGTTTGGAAAAAAATGATTATTGATCAAATATTCACTTTAAAAATATCGCCTTTTTCCATTATTAGTAAATGTTGTTGTGCCAATAAATTGAATACATGAATCAGCACATACAAAAACTAGGTGACACTTTAGTACGGGGGACATATACACCATTAATTAGTTGCTTATTAACATGCAAATTAGTAACATATTGGCTCTTAATTAGTCATTTTTAAGTACTTATTAATGTCTTATTCTGCATGGCCTTATTATACAAGAACCCAAACCCTAACCCTCTAATTATGTCTGTGTTACTTAGAATGTGTTCCCCATATAAAAGTTTTACCAAAAACGTGTAATATTGTTGCAAATACAGCAACTAAAGAATCAGTACATACAAGTACTTAGTCCCCAGAGAAGAGTTGTGAAACACTCCCCTCTGCTGGCTCATTGGTAGAACTACATCGTAAATGAACAATGAATTCCTAGTTCGTTTACATTTGGCCAAATAAACAACACATACTGTAGTTCCGGGCGCTAATTATCTGAAAACCTCTTCTCACTCCTGCGCTTACCAAAAGGCATGCGGTATAAACCAGGGGTCGCCCGTAAGGACCAGATGAGTCGCCCGCTGGCCTGTTCTAAAAAATAGCTCAATTAGCAGCACTTACCAGTGAGCTTCCTCAATTTTTTATTTATTTTGATTATTTACTAGCAGGCTGGTCTCGCTTTGCTCGACATTTTTAATTCCAGGAGAGACAAACTCAAATAGAATTTGAAAATCCCAAAAAATATTTTAAAGACTTGGTCTTCACTTGTTTAAATAAATTGTTTGTTTTTTTTACTTTGCTTCTTATAACTTTCAGAAAGACAATTTTAGAGAAAAATTAGAAGCTTAAAACTGATTTTAGGATTTTAAACACATATACCTTTTTACCTTTTCAATTCCTTCCTCTTCTTTCCTGACAATTTAAATCAATGTTCAAGTTTTTTTTATTTTAAAGAATAATAAATACATTTTAATTTAATTACTTCATTTTAGCTTCTGTTTTTTCGACGAAGAATATTTGTGAAATATTTCTTCAAACTTATGATTAAAATTAAAAAAAAAAAAATATTCTGGCAAATATAGAAAATCCGTAGAATCTCATTTAAATCTTATTTTAAAGTCTTTAGAATTTCTTTTAAATTTTTTGTTCTGGAAAATCTAGAAAAAATAACGATTTGTCTTTGTTAGAAATATAGCTTGGTCCAATTTGTTATATTTTCTAACAAAATGCAGATTGGATTTTAACCTATTTAAAACATGTCATCAAAATTTTAAAATTAATCTTAATCAGGAACATTTTCCGTAAATTATTTTGTAAATTTTTCCAAAAAGATTCGAATTAGCTAGTTTTTCTCTTCATTTTTTCGGTTGAATTTTGAATTTTAAAGAGTCGAAATTGAGGATAAAATATGTTTCAAAATGTTATTTTCATTTTTTCCGTGTTTATTCCTCTTTTAAACCGTTCAATTAAGTGGGTTTTCATCATTTAATCTCTACAAAAAATCTTCTGTAAAAGAAAAAAAAATGTACGACGGAATGACGGACAGAAATACCCATTTTTTTTTTATTGAAGGTAAATTGAGCAAATTGGTTATTTCTGGCAATTTATTTAAGTGTGTATCAAACTGGTAGCCCTTGGCATTAATCAGTACCCAAGAAGTAACTCTTGCTTTCAAAAAGGTTGGTGACCCCTTGTGGTACAGGTAAGCATGCGCTAATTATTTTAAAACTTCTTCTCACTACGGCACTTACCAAAGGCATGCAGTAAAAATTTGAGTGTGATGTAAGGATACCATCATGAAAAGCACATTTAATAAAAAAAAAAAAAAAACGTTTTTATGGTCTTACCTTTACTTGTAAATGAAGTCCATGCCAGCTCCTTCTGATCAAAAGCATCGATAACTGGAAAAGGATTGTTTGTGCTCCTTCGGGATTAACAGGACGAGCCAGGCGTGAATTCAGGTATTTTTTAATTATACTCAAAATACAAAAAGGCAAAACAAAAAGCACGCTCAACGGCGGATAATAATCTATGCTAAAACTTAGAACAAAAACAGCACGATGGCAATACAGTCTATAAAACAACAAAATATTCCAATGAAAGTTAATGTTCCCAGACTGATGAACGGAAAGAAAATTACTTAAATAGTGGCTGTGATAATTAGGAACAGGTGCGGGACCGGGGGCAGGGGTGTGACTAGGAGGGCAAGGTGAAAAATCAAAGAGTTGTCATGGTAACAAAAACAAACCAGGGAGTGAAAAAACAGAACCAGAGTCCAGAAAACAAAACAAAACATGATGAAACATAAAAGCAGTTTTGCAGGCGTGACATTTGTTTAAAGAAGTCTTCCTTAACTTTTTTCAGTTTTAAAAGTCTCTCTGTCTCGATGGAGATCTTCCTTGATTACTTCCTGCTTCCATTGAAAGTCCAGTTTAGAAAACTGCTATCAGTTGCATATTTATTCCGTGTACATTTTAGTGTTGTGTACATATAGATGTTGTGTACATATTTATGTTGTGTACATATTTATGTTGTGTGAATGATAGTGGTGTTTACATATTTATGTTGTGTAAATTTTAGTGTTGTGTACCTATTTATGTTGCGTACATATATATGTTGTGTACATATTTATGTTGTGTAAATTTTTTGTTGTGTACATATTTATGTTGTGGAAATGTTTATGTTGTGTACATATTTATGTTGTGTACATATTTATGTTGTGTATATGTTAGTGTTGTGTACCATATTTATGTTGTGTAAATGATAGTGGTGTGTACCTGTTTATGTTGTGTACATATTTATATTGTGTACATTTTTTGTTGTGTACATATTTATGATGTGTACATATATATGTTGTGTACATATTTATATTGTGTACATATTTATGTTGTGTAAAGGATAGTGGTATGTACCTGTTTATGTTGTGTACATATTAGTGTTGTGTACCTATTTATGTTGTGTACATATTTATGTTGTGTACATATTTATGTTGTTTACATCTTTTGGTGTGTACATATTTATGTTGTGTAAATGATAGTGGTGTTTACATATTTATGTTGTGTACATTTTAGTGTTGTGTACCTATTTATGTTGTGTACATATTTATGTTGTGTACATTTTTATGTTGTGTATATATTTATGTTGTGTATATGTTAGTGTTGTGTACCATATTTACGTTGTGTAAATGACAGTGGTGTGTACCTGTTTATGTTGTGTACATATTTATATTGTTTACATTTTAGTGTTGTGTACATATTTATGATGTGTACATATATATGGTGTGTACATATTTATATTGTGTACATATTTATGTTGTGTAAATGTTAATATTTATGTTGTGTAAATTTTTATGTTGTGTACATATTTATGTTGTGTATATGTTAGTGTTGTGTACCATATTTATTTTGTGTAAATGATAATGGTGTGTACCTGTTTATGTTGTGTACATATGTATATTGTGTACATTTTAGTGTTGTGTACATATTTATGATGTGTACATATATATGTTGTGTACATATTTATATTGTGTACATATTTATGTTGTGTAAATGATAGTGGTGTGCACCTGTTTATGTTGTGTACATATTTATGTTGTGTACATTTTAGTGTTGTGTACATATTTATGTTGTGTACATTTTAGTGTTTTGTGCTTTTTAGTGTTTTGTACATATTTATGTTGTGTACATTTTAGTGTTTTGTGCCTTTTAGTGTTGTGTGCATATTTATGTTGTGTAAATGTTAATATTTATGTTGTGTAAATTTTTATGTTGTGTACATATTTATGTTTTGTACATATTTATGTTGTGTATATGTTAGTGTTGTGTACCACATTTATGTTGTGTAAATGTTAATATTTATGTTGTGTAAATTTTTATGTTGTGTACATATTTATGTTGTGTACATATTTATGTTGTGTAAATGTTAATATTTATGTTGTGTACATTTTCATGTTGTGTACATATTTATGTTGTGTATATGTTAGTGTTGTGTACCACATTTATGTTGTGTAAATGATAGTGGTGTGTACCTGTTTATGTTGTGTACATATTTATATTGTGTACATTTTAGTTTTGTGTACATATTTATGATGTGTACATATATATCTTGTGTACATATTTATATTGTGTACATATTTATGTTGTGTAAATGATAGTGGTGTGTACCTGTTCATGTTGTGTAGATATTTATGTTGTGACCATTTTAGTGTTGTGTACATATTTATGTTGTGTACATTTTAGTGTTTTGTGCCTTTTAGTGTTTTCACATATTTATGTTGTGTACATTGTAGTGTTTTGTGCCTTTTAGTGTTGTGTACATATTTATGTTGTGTACATATAGATGTTGTGTACATCCTTATGCTGTGTACATATTTATGTTGTGTACATTTCAGTGTTTTGTGCCTTTTAGTGTTGCATACCATATTTATGTTGTGTACATATTTATGTCGTGAACATTTTAGTGTTGTGTATATATTTATGTTGTGTGAATGATAGTGGTGTGTACATATTTATGTTTTGTACATTTTAGTGTTGTGTACCTATTTATGTTGTGTACATATTTATGTTGTGTACATTTTTTGTTGTGTACATATTTATATTGTGTCCATATTTATGTTGTGTAAATGTTAATATTTATGTTGGGTAAATTTTTATGTTGTGTACATATTTATGTTGTGTACATATTTATGTTGTGTACATGTTAGTGTTGTGTACCATATTTACATTGTGTAAATGATAGTGGTGTGTACCTGTTTATGTTGTGTACATATTTATATTGTGTACATTTTAGTGTTGTGTACATATTTATGATGTGTACATACATATGTTGTGTACATATTTATATTGTGTACATATTTATGTTGTGTAAATGATAGTGGTGTGTACCTGTTTATGTTGTGTACATATTTATGTTGTGTACATTTTAGTGTTGTGTACATATTTATGTTGTGTACATTTTAGTGTTTTGTGCCTTTTAGTGTATTGTACATATTTATATTGTGTACCGTTTAGTGTTTTGTGCCTTTTAGTGTTGTGTACATATTTATGTTGTGTACATATAGATGTTGTGTACATCCTTATGTTGTGTACATATTTATGTTGTGTACATTTTAGTGTTTTGTGCCTTTTAGTGTTGCATACCATATTTATGTTGTGTACATATTTATGTCGTGAACATTTTAGTGTTGTTAGAAATATAGCTTGGTCCAATTTGTTATATTTTCTAACAAAATGCAGATTGGATTTTAACCTATTTAAAACATGTCATCAAAATTTTAAAATTAATCTTAATCAGGAACATTTTCCGTAAATTATTTTGTAAATTTTTCCAAAAAGATTCGAATTAGCTAGTTTTTCTCTTCATTTTTTCGGTTGAATTTTGAATTTTAAAGAGTCGAAATTGAGGATAAACTATGTTTCAAAATGTTATTTTCATTTTTTTCGTGTTTATTCCTCTTTTAAACCGTTCAATTAAGTGGGTTTTCATCATTTAATCTCTACAAAAAATCTTCTGTAAAAGAAAAAAAAATGTACGACGGAATGACGGACAGAAATACCCATTTTTTTTTATTGAAGGTAAATTGAGCAAATTGGTTATTTCTGGCAATTTATTTAAGTTTGTATCAAACTGGTAGCCCTTGGCATTAATCAGTACCCAAGAAGTAACTCTTGCTTTCAAAAAGGTTGGTGACCCCTTGTGGTACAGGTAAGCATGCGCTAATTATTTTAAAACTTCTTCTCACTACGGCACTTACCAAAGGCATGCAGTAAAAATTTGAGTGTGATGTAAGGATACCATCATGAAAAGCACATTTAATAAAAAAAAAAAAAAAAACGTTTTTATGGTCTTACCTTTACTTGTAAATGAAGTCCATGCCAGCTCCTTCTGATCAAAAGCATCGATAACTGGAAAAGGATTGTTTGTGCTCCTTCGGGATTAACAGGACGAGCCAGGCGTGAATTCAGGTATTTTTTAATTATACTCAAAATACAAAAAGGCAAAACAAAAAGCACGCTCAACGGCGGATAATAATCTATGCTAAAACTTAGAACAAAAACAGCACGATGGCAATACAGTCTATAAAACAACCAAAATATTCCAATGAAAGTTAATGTTCCCAGACTGATGAACGGAAAGAAAATGACTTAAATAGTGGCTGTGATAATTAGGAACAGGTGCGGGACCGAGGGCAGGGGTGTGACTAGGAGGGCAAGGTGAAAAATCAAAGAGTTGTCATGGTAACAAAAACAAACCAGGGAGTGAAAAAACAGAACCAGAGTCCAGAAAACAAAACAAAACATGATGAAACATAAAAGCAGTTTTGCAGGCGTGACATTTGTTTAAAGAAGTCTTCCTTAACTTTTTTCAGTTTTAAAAGTCTCTCTGTCTCGATGGAGATCTTCCTTGATTACTTCCTGCTTCCATTGAAAGTCCAGTTTAGAAAACTGCTATCAGTTGCATATTTATTCCGTGTACATTTTAGTGTTGTGTACATATAGATGTTGTGTACATATTTATGTTGTGTACATATTTATGTTGTGTGAATGATAGTGGTGTTTACATATTTATGTTGTGTAAATTTTAGTGTTGTGTACCTATTTATGTTGTGTACATATATATGTTGTGTACATATTTATGTTGTGTAAATGTTTTGTTGTGTACATATTTATGTTGTGGAAATGTTTATGTTGTGTACATATTTATGTTGTGTACATATTTATGTTGTGTATATGTTAGTGTTGTGTACCATATTTATGTTGTGTAAATGATAGTGGTGTGTACCTGTTTATGTTGTGTACATATTTATATTGTGTACATTTTTTGTTGTGTACATATTTATGATGTGTACATATATATGTTGTGTACATATTTATATTGTGTACATATTTATGTTGTGTAAAGGATAGTGGTATGTACCTGTTTATGTTGTGTACATATTAGTGTTGTGTACCTATTTATGTTGTGTACATATTTATGTGGTGTACATATTTATGTTGTGTACATCTTTTGGTGTGTACATATTTATGTTGTGTAAATGATAGTGGTGTTTACATATTTATGTTGTGTACATTTTAGTGTTGTGTACCTATTTATGTTGTGTACATATTTATGTTTTGTAAATTTTTATGTTGTGTACATATTTCTGTTGTGTATATGTTAGTGTTGTGTACCATATTTACGTTGTGTAAATGACAGTGGTGTGTACCTGTTTATGTTGTGTACATATTTATATTGTGTACATTTTAGTGTTGTGTACATATTTATGATGTGTACATATATATGTTGTGTACATATTTATATTGTGTACATATTTATGTTGTGTAAATGTTAATATTTATGTTGTGTAAATTTTTATGTTGTGTACATATTTATGTTGTGTATATGTTAGTGTTGTGTACCATATTTATTTTGTGTAAATGATAATGGTGTGTACCTGTTTATGTTGTGTACATATGTATATTGTGTACATTTTAGTGTTGTGTACATATTTATGATGTGTACATATATATGTTGTGTACATATTTATATTGTGTACATATTTATGTTGTGTAAATGATAGTGGTGTGCACCTGTTTATGTTGTGTACATATTTATGTTGTGTACATTTTAGTGTTGTGTACATATTTATGTTGTGTACATTTTAGTGTTTTGTGCTTTTTAGTGTTTTGTACATATTTATGTTGTGTACATTTTAGTGTTTTGTGCCTTTTAGTGTTGTGTACATATTAATGTTGTGTAAATGTTAATATTTATGTTGTGTAAATTTTTATGTTGTGTACATATTTATGTTGTGTACATATTTATGTTGTGTAAATGTTAATATTTATGTTGTGTACACTTTTATGTTGTGTACATATTTATGTTGTGTACATATTTATGTTGTGTATATGTTAGTGTTGTGTACCACATTTATGTTGTGTAAATGATAATGGTGTGTACCTGTTTATGTTGTGTACATATTTATATTGTGTACATTTTAGTTTTGTGTACATATTTATGATGTGTACATATATATCTTGTGTACATATTTTTATTGTGTACATATTTATGTTGTGTAAATGATAGTGGTGTGTACCTGTTCATGTTGTGTAGATATTTATGTTGTGACCATTTTAGTGTTGTGTACATATTTATGTTGTGTACATTTTAGTGTTTTGTGCCTTTTAGTGTTTTCACATATTTATGTTGTGTACATTGTAGTGTTTTGTGCCTTTTAGTGTTGTGTACATATTTATGTTGTGTACATATAGATGTTGTGTACATCCTTATGCTGTGTACATATTTATGTTGTGTACATATTTATGTTGTGTACATTTTTTGTTGTGTACATATTCATGTTGTTTAAATGTTAATATTTATGTTGTGTACATTTTTATGTTGTGTACATATTTATGTTGTGTATATGTTAGTGTTGTGTACCATATTTATGTTGTGTAAATGATAGTGATGTGTACCCGTTTATGTTGTGTACATATTTATATTGTGTACATTTTAGTGTTGTGTACATATTTATGATGTGTACATATATATTTTGTGTACATATTTATATTGTGTACATATTTATGTTGTGTACATTTTAGTGTTTTGTGCCTTTTAGTGTTGTGTACATATTTATGTTGTGTAAATGTTAATATTTATATTGTGTAAATGTTTATGTTGTGTACATATTTATGTTGTGTACATATTTATGTTGTGTATATGTTAGTGTTGTGTACCACATTTATGTTGTGTAAATGTTAATATTTATGTTGTGTAAATTTTTATGTTGTGTACATATTTATGTTGTGTACATATTTATGTAGTGTAAATGTTAATATTTATGTTGTGTACATTTTTATGTTGTGTACATATTTATGTTTTGTACATATTTATGTTGTGTATATGTTAGTGTTGTGTACCACATTTATGTTGTGTAAATGATAGTGGTGTGTACCTGTTTATGTTGTGTACATATTTATATTGTGTACATTTTAGTTTTGTGTACATATTTATGATGTGTACATATATATCTTGTGTACATATTTATATTGTGTACATATTTATGTTGTGTAAATGATAGTGGTGTGTACCTGTTTATGTTGTGTAGATATTTATGTTGTGACCATTTTAGTGTTGTGTACATATTTATGTTGTGTACATTTTAATGTTTTGTGCCTTTTAGTGTTTTGTACATATTTATGTTGTGTACATTGTAGTGTTTTGTGCCTTTTAGTGTTGTGTACATATTTATGTTGTGTACATATAGATGTTGTGTACATCCTTATGCTGTGTACATATTTATGTTGTGTTCATATTTATGTTGTGTACATTTTTTGTTGTGTACATATTCATGTTGTGTAAATGTTAATATTTATGTTGTGTACATTTTTATGTTGTGTACATATTTATGTTGTGTATATGTTAGTGTTGTGTACCATATTTATGTTGTGTAAATGATAGTGATGTGTACCCGTGTATGTTGTGTACATATTTATATTGTGTACATTTTAGTGTTGTGTACATATTTATGATGTGTACATATATATGTTGTGTAAATATTTATATTGTGTACATATTTATGTTGTGTAAATGATAGTGGTGTGTACCTGTTTATGTTGTGTACATATTAGTGTTGTGTACCTATTTATGTTGTGTACATTTTTATGTTGTGTACATATTTATGTTGTGTATATGTTAGTGTTGTGTACCATATTTATGTTGTGTAAATGATAGTGATGTGTACCCGTTTATGTTGTGTACATATTTATATTGTGTACATTTTAGTGTTGTGTACATATTTATGATGTGTACATATATATTTTGTGTACATATTTATATTGTGTACATATTTATGTTGTGTACATTTTAGTGTTTTGTGCCTTTTAGTGTTGTGTACATATTTATGTTGTGTAAATGTTAATATTTATGTTGTGTAAATGTTTATGTTGTGTACATATTTATGTTGTGTACATATTTATGTTGTGTATATATTAGTGTTGTGTACCACATTTATGTTGTGTAAATGTTAATATTTATGTTGTGTAAATTTTTATGTTGTGTACATATTTATGTTGTGTACATATTTATGTAGTGTAAATGTTAATATTTATGTTGTGTACATTTTTATGTTGTGTACATATTTATGTTTTGTACATATTTATGTTGTGTATATGTTAGTGTTGTGTACCACATTTATGTTGTGTAAATGATAGTGGTGTGTACCTGTTTATGTTGTGTACATATTTATATTGTGTACATTTTAGTTTTGTGTACATATTTATGATGTGTACATATATATCTTGTGTACATATTTATATTGTGTACATATTTATGTTGTGTAAATGATAGTGGTGTGTACCTGTTTATGTTGTGTAGATATTTATGTTGTGACCATTTTAGTGTTGTGTACATATTTATGTTGTGTACATTTTAGTGTTTTGTGCCTTTTAGTGTTTTGTACATATTTATGTTGTGTACATTGTAGTGGTTTGTGCCTTTTAGTGTTGTGTACATATTTATGTTGTGTACATATAGATGTTGTGTACATCCTTATGCTGTGTACATATTTATGTTGTGTTCATATTTATGTTGTGTACATTTTTTGTTGTGTACATATTCATGTTGTGTAAATGTTAATATTTATGTTGTGTACATTTTTATGTTGTGTACATATTTATGTTGTGTATATGTTAGTGTTGTGTACCATATTTATGTTGTGTAAATGATAGTGATGTGTACCCGTGTATGTTGTGTACATATTTATATTGTGTACATTTTAGTGTTGTGTACATATTTATGATGTGTACATATATATGTTGTGTAAATATTTATATTGTGTACATATTTATGTTGTGTAAATGATAGTGGTGTGTACCTGTTTATGTTGTGTACATATTAGTGTTGTGTACCTATTTATGTTGTGTACATTTTTATGTTGTGTACATATTTATGTTGTGTATATGTTAGTGTTGTGTACCATATTTATGTTGTGTAAATGATAGTGATGTGTACCCGTTTATGTTGTGTACATATTTATATTGTGTACAGTTTAGTGTTGTGTACATATTTATGATGTGTACATATATATTTTGTGTACATATTTATATTGTGTACATATTTATGTTGTGTACATTTTATTGTTTTGTGCCTTTTAGTGTTGTGTACATATTTATGTTGTGTAAATGTTAATATTTATGTTGTGTAAATGTTTATGTTGTGTACATATTTATGTCGTGTACATATTTATGTTGTGTATATGTTAGTGTTGTGTACCACATTTATGTTGTGTAAATGTTAATATTTATGTTGTGTAAATTTTTATGTTGTGTACATATTTATGTTGTGTACATATTTATGTAGTGTAAATGTTAATATTTATGTTGTGTACATTTTTATGTTGTGTACATATTTATGTTTTGTACATATTTATGTTGTGTATATGTTAGTGTTGTGTACCACATTTATGTTGTGTAAATGATAGTGGTGTGTACCTGTTTATGTTGTGTACATATTTATATTGTGTACATTTTAGTTTTGTGTACATATTTATGATGTGTACATATATATCTTGTGTACATATTTATATTGTGTACATATTTATGTTGTGTAAATGATAGTGGTGTGTACCTGTTTATGTTGTGTAGATATTTATGTTGTGACCATTTTAGTGTTGTGTACATATTTATGTTGTGTACATTTTAGTGTTTTGTGCCTTTTAGTGTTTTGTACATATTTATGTTGTGTACATTGTAGTGGTGTGTGCCTTTTAGTGTTGTGTACATATTTATGTTGTGTACATATAGATGTTGTGTACATCCTTATGCTGTGTACATATTTATGTTGTGTTCATATTTATGTTGTGTACATTTTTTGTTGTGTACATATTCAATTTGTGTAAATGTTAATATTTATGTTGTGTACATTTTTATGTTGTGTACATATTTATGTTGTGTATATGTTAGTGTTGTGTACCATATTTATGTTGTGTAAATGATAGTGATGTGTACCCGTGTATGTTGTGTACATATTTATATTGTGTACATTTTAGTGTTGTGTACATATTTATGATGTGTACATATATATGTTGTGTAAATATTTATATTGTGTACATATTTATGTTGTGTAAATGATAGTGGTGTGTACCTGTTTATGTTGTGTACATATTAGTGTTGTGTACCTATTTATGTTGTGTACATATTTATGCTGTGTACATATTTATATTGTGTACATCTTTTGGTGTGTACATATTTATGTTGTGTAAATGATAGTGGTGTGTACATATTTATGTTGTGTACATTTTAGTGTTTTGTACCTATTTATGTTGTGTACATATTTATGTTGTGTAAATTTTTATGTTGTGTACATATTTATATTGTGTACATATATTTATGTTGTGTAAAAGATAGTGGTGTTTACCTGTTTATGTTGTGTACATATTAGTGTTGTGTACCTATTTATGTTGTGTACATATTTATGTTGTGTACATCTTTTGTTGTGTACATATTTATGTTGTGTAAATGATAGTGGTGTGTACATATTTATGTTGTGTACATTTTAGTGTTGTGTACCTATTTATGTTGTGTACATCTTTTGTTGTGTTCATATTTATGTTGTGTACATATTTATGTTGTGTAAATGTTAATATTTATGTTGTGTACATTTTTATGTTGTGTACATATTTATGTTGTGTACATATATATGTTGTATATATGTTAGTGTTGTGTACCATATTTATGTTGTGTAAATGATAATGGTGTGTACCTGTTTATGTTGTGTACATATTTATATTGTGTACATTTTAGTGTTGTGTACATATTTATGATGTGTACATATATATGTTGTGTACATATTTATATAGTGTACATATATATGTTGTGTAAATGATAGTGGTGTGTACCTGTTTATGTTGTGTACATATTAGTGTTGTGTAACTATCCATGTTGTGTACATATTTATGTTGTGTACATATTTATGTTGTGTACATCTTTTGTTGTGTACTTATTTATGTTGTGTAAATGATAGTGGTGTGTACATATTCATGTTGTGTACATTTTAGTGTTGTGTACCTATTTATTTTGTGTACATATTTATGTTGTGTGCATTTTTTGATGTGTACATATTTATGTTGTGTACATATTTATGTTGTGTAAATGTTAATATTTATGTTGTGTAAATTTTTATGTTGTGTACTTATTTATGTTGTGTACCTGTTTATGTTGTGTACATATTTATTTTGTGTACATTTTAGTGTTATGTACATATTTATGATGTGTACATATATATGTTGTGTACATATTTATATTGTGTACATATTTACGTTGTGTAAATGATAGTGGTGTGTACCTGTTTATGTTTTGTACATATTTATGTTGTGTAAATGTTAATATTTATGTTGTGTAATTTTTTATGTTGTGTACATATTTATGTTGTGTATATGTTAGTGTTGTGTACCATATTTATTTTTTGTAAATGATAATGGTGTGTACCTGTTTATGTTGTGTACATATTTATAATGTGTACATTTTAGTGTTGTGTACATATTTATGATGTGTACATATATATGTTGTGTACATATTTATATTGTGTACATATTTATGTTGTGTAAATGATAGTGGTGTGCACCTTTTTATGTTGTGTACATATTTATGCTGTGTACATTTTAGTGTTGTGTACATATTTATGTTTTGTACATTTTAGTGTTTTGTGCCTTTTAGTGTTTTGTACATATTTATATTGTGTACCTTTTAGTGTTTTGTGCCTTTTAGTGTTGTGTACATATTTATGTTGTGTACATATAGATGTTGTGTACATCCTTATGCTGTGTACATATTTATGTTGTGTACATTTTAGTGTTTTGTGCCTTTTAGTGTTGCACACCATATTTATGTTGTGTACATATTTATGTCGTGAACATTTTAGTGTTGTGTATATATTTATGTTGTGTAAATGATAGTGGTGTGTACCTGTTTACGTTGTGTACATATTAGTGTTGTGTACCTATTTATGTTGTGTACATATTTATGCTGTGTACATATTTATGTTGTGTACATCTTTTGGTGTGTACATATTTATGTTGTGTAAATGATAGTGGTGTGTACATATTTATGTTGTGTACATTTTAGTGTTTTGTACCTATTTATGTTGTGTACATATTTATCTTGTGTACATTTTTATGTTGTGTACATATTTATATCGTGTACATATTTATGTTGTGTAAATGATAGTGGTGTGTACATATTTATGTTGTGTACATTTTAGTGTTGTGTACCTATGTATGTTGTGTACATATTTATGTTTTGTACATCTTTTTTTGTGTACATATTTATGTTGTGTACATATTTATGTTGTGTAAATGTTTATGTTGTGTACATTTTTATGTTGTGTACATATTTATGTTGTGTATATATTTGTGTTGTGTACAATATTTATGTTGTGTAAATGATAGTGGTGTGTACCTGTTTATGTTGTGTACATATTTATATTGTGTACATTTTAGTGTTGTGTACATATTTATGATGTGTACATATATATGTTGTGTACATATTTATATAGTGTAGATATTTAAGTTGTGTAAATGATAGTGGTGTGTACCTGTTTATGTTGTGTACATATTAGTGTTGTGTACCTATTTATGTTGTGTACATATTTATGTTGTGTACATATTTATGTTGTGTACATCTTTTGTTGTGTACATATTTATGTTGTGTAAATGATAGTGGTGTGTACATATTTATGTTGTGTACATTTTAGTGTTGTGTACATATTTATGATGTGTACATATATATCTTGTGTACATATTTATATTGTGTACATATTTATGTTGTGTAAATGATAGTGGTGTGTACCTGTTTATGTTGTGTAGATATTTATGTTGTGACCATTTTAGTGTTGTGTACATATTTATGTTGTGTACATTTTAGTGTTTTGTGCCTTTTAGTGTTTTGTACATATTTATGTTGTGTACATTGTAGTGTTTTGTGCCTTTTAGTGTTGTGTACATATTTATGTTGTGTACATATAGATGTTGTGTACATCCTTATGCTGTGTACATATTTATGTTGTGTTCATATTTATGTTGTGTACATTTTTTGTTGTGTACATATTCATGTTGTGTAAATGTTAATATTTATGTTGTGTACATTTTTATGTTGTGTACATATTTATGTTGTGTATATGTTAGTGTTGTGTACCATATTTATGTTGTGTAAATGATAGTGATGTGTACCCGTGTATGTTGTGTACATATTTATATTGTGTACATTTTAGTGTTGTGTACATATTTATGATGTGTACATATATATGTTGTGTAAATATTTATATTGTGTACATATTTATGTTGTGTAAATGATAGTGGTGTGTACCTGTTTATGTTGTGTACATATTAGTGTTGTGTACCTATTTATGTTGTGTACATTTTTATGTTGTGTACATATTTATGTTGTGTATATGTTAGTGTTGTGTACCATATTTATGTTGTGTAAATGATAGTGATGTGTACCCGTTTATGTTGTGTACATATTTATATTGTGTACATTTTAGTGTTGTGTACATATTTATGATGTGTACATATATATTTTGTGTACATATTTATATTGTGTACATATTTATGTTGTGTACATTTTAGTGTTTTGTGCCTTTTAGTGTTGTGTACATATTTATGTTGTGTAAATGTTAATATTTATGTTGTGTAAATGTTTATGTTGTGTACATATTTATGTTGTGTACATATTTATGTTGTGTATATGTTAGTGTTGTGTACCACATTTATGTTGTGTAAATGTTAATATTTATGTTGTGTAAATTTTTATGTTGTGTACATATTTATGTTGTGTACATATTTATGTAGTGTAAATGTTAATATTTATGTTGTGTACATTTTTATGTTGTGTACATATTTATGTTTTGTACATATTTATGTTGTGTATATGTTAGTGTTGTGTACCACATTTATGTTGTGTAAATGATAGTGGTGTGTACCTGTTTATGTTGTGTACATATTTATATTGTGTACATTTTAGTTTTGTGTACATATTTATGATGTGTACATATATATCTTGTGTACATATTTATATTGTGTACATATTTATGTTGTGTAAATGATAGTGGTGTGTACCTGTTTATGTTGTGTAGATATTTATGTTGTGACCATTTTAGTGTTGTGTACATATTTATGTTGTGTACATTTTAGTGTTTTGTGCCTTTTAGTGTTTTGTACATATTTATGTTGTGTACATTGTAGTGGTTTGTGCCTTTTAGTGTTGTGTACATATTTATGTTGTGTACATATAGATGTTGTGTACATCCTTATGCTGTGTACATATTTATGTTGTGTTCATATTTATGTTGTGTACATTTTTTGTTGTGTACATATTCATGTTGTGTAAATGTTAATATTTATGTTGTGTACATTTTTATGTTGTGTACATATTTATGTTGTGTATATGTTAGTGTTGTGTACCATATTTATGTTGTGTAAATGATAGTGATGTGTACCCGTGTATGTTGTGTACATATTTATATTGTGTACATTTTAGTGTTGTGTACATATTTATGATGTGTACATATATATGTTGTGTAAATATTTATATTGTGTACATATTTATGTTGTGTAAATGATAGTGGTGTGTACCTGTTTATGTTGTGTACATATTAGTGTTGTGTACCTATTTATGTTGTGTACATATTTATGCTGTTTATATATTTATATTGTGTACATCTTTTGGTGTGTACATATTTATGTTGTGTAAATGATAGTGGTGTGTACATATTTATGTTGTGTACATTTTAGTGTTTTGTACCTATTTATGTTGTGTACATATTTATGTTGTGTAAATTTTTATGTTGTGTACATATTTATATTGTGTACATATATTTATGTTGTGTAAAAGATAGTGGTGTTTACCTGTTTATGTTGTGTACATATTAGTGTTGTGTACCTATTTATGTTGTGTACATATTTATGTTGTGTACATATTTATGTTGTGTACATCTTTTGTTGTGTACATATTTATGTTGTGTAAATGATAGTGGTGTGTACATATTTATGTTGTGTACATTTTAGTGTTGTGTACCTATTTATGTTGTGTACATCTTTTGTTGTGTTCATATTTATGTTGTGTACATATTTATGTTGTGTAAATGTTAATATTTATGTTGTGTACATTTTTATGTTGTGTACATATTTATGTTGTGTACATATTTATGTTGTGTATATGTTAGTGTTGTGTACCATATTTATGTTGTGTAAATGATAATGGTGTGTACCTGTTTATGTTGTGTACATATTTATATTGTGTACATTTTAGTGTTGTGTACATATTTATGATGTGTACATATATATGTTGTGTACATATTTATATAGTGTACATATATATGTTGTGTAAATGATAGTGGTGTGTACCTGTTTATGTTGTGTACATATTAGTGTTGTGTAACTATCCATGTTGTGTACATATTTATGTTGTGTACATATTTATGTTGTGTACATCTTTTGTTGTGTACTTATTTATGTTGTGTAAATGATAGTGGTGTGTACATATTCATGTTGTGTACATTTTAGTGTTGTGTACCTATTTATTTTGTGTACATATTTATGTTGTGTACATTTTTTGATGTGTACATATTTATGTTGTGTACATATTTATGTTGTGTAAATGTTAATATTTATGTTGTGTAAATTTTTATGTTGTGTACTTATTTATGTTGTGTACCTGTTTATGTTGTGTACATATTTATTTTGTGTACATTTTAGTGTTATGTACATATTTATGATGTGTACATATATATGTTGTGTACATATTTATATTGTGTACATATTTACGTTGTGTAAATGATAGTGGTGTGTACCTGTTTATGTTTTGTACATATTTATGTTGTGTAAATGTTAATATTTATGTTGTATAATTTTTTATGTTGTGTACATATTTATGTTGTGTATATGTTAGTGTTGTGTACCATATTTATTTTTTGTAAATGATAATGGTGTGTACCTGTTTATGTTGTGTACATATTTATAATGTGTACATTTTAGTGTTGTGTACATATTTATGATGTGTACATATATATGTTGTGTACATATTTATATTGTGTACATATTTATGTTGTGTAAATGATAGTGGTGTGCACCTTTTTATGTTGTGTACATATTTATGCTGTGTACATTTTAGTGTTGTGTACATATTTATGTTTTGTACATTTTAGTGTTTTGTGCCTTTTAGTGTTTTGTACATATTTATATTGTGTACCTTTTAGTGTTTTGTGCCTTTTAGTGTTGTGTACATATTTATGTTGTGTACATATAGATGTTGTGTACATCCTTATGCTGTGTACATATTTATGTTGTGTACATTTTAGTGTTTTGTGCCTTTTAGTGTTGCACACCATATTTATGTTGTGTACATATTTATGTCGTGAACATTTTAGTGTTGTGTATATATTTATGTTGTGTAAATGATAGTGGTGTGTACCTGTTTACGTTGTGTACATATTAGTGTTGTGTACCTATTTATGTTGTGTACATATTTATGCTGTGTACATATTTATGTTGTGTACATCTTTTGGTGTGTACATATTTATGTTGTGTAAATGATAGTGGTGTGTACATATTTATGTTGTGTACATTTTAGTGTTTTGTACCTATTTATGTTGTGTACATATTTATCTTGTGTACATTTTTATGTTGTGTACATATTTATATCGTGTACATATTTATGTTGTGTAAATGATAGTGGTGTGTACATATTTATGTTGTGTACATTTTAGTGTTGTGTACCTATGTATGTTGTGTACATATTTATGTTTTGTACATCTTTTTTTGTGTACATATTTATGTTGTGTACATATTTATGTTGTGTAAATGTTTATGTTGTGTACATTTTTATGTTGTGTACATATTTATGTTGTGTATATATTTGTGTTGTGTACAATATTTATGTTGTGTAAATGATAGTGGTGTGTACCTGTTTATGTTGTGTACATATTTATATTGTGTACATTTTAGTGTTGTGTACATATTTATGATGTGTACATATATATGTTGTGTACATATTTATATAGTGTAGATATTTAAGTTGTGTAAATGATAGTGGTGTGTACCTGTTTATGTTGTGTACATATTAGTGTTGTGTACCTATTTATGTTGTGTACATATTTATGTTGTGTACATATTTATGTTGTGTACATCTTTTGTTGTGTACATATTTATGTTGTGTAAATGATAGTGGTGTGTACATATTTATGTTGTGTAAATGATAGTGGTGTGTACATATTTATGTTGTGTACATTTTAGTGTTGTGTACCTATTTATGTTGTGTACATCTTTTGTTGTGTACATATTTATGTTGTGTACATATTTATATTGTGTACATTTTAGTGTTGTGTACATATTTATGATGTGTACATATATATGTTGTGTACATATTTATATAGTGTACATATTTATGTTTTGTAAATGATAGTGGTGTGTACCTGTTTATTTTGTGTACATATTAGTGTTGTGTACCTATCCATGTTGTGTACATATTTATGTTGTGTACATATTTATGTTGTGTACATATTTATGTTGTGTACATCTTTTGTTGTGTACTTATTTACGTTGTGTAAATGATAGTGGTGTGTACATATTTATGTTGTGTACATTTTAGTGTTGTGTACCTATTTATGATGTGTACATATTTATGTTGTGTACATTTTTTGTTGTGTACATATTTATGTTGTGTACATATTTATGTTGTGTAAATGTTAATATTTATGTTGTGTAAATGTTTATGTTGTGTACATATTTATGTTGTGTACATATTTATGTTGTGTATATGTTAGTGTTGTGTACCATATTTATGTTGTGTAAATGATAGTGGTGTGTACCTGTTTATGTTGTGTACGTATTTATATTGTGTACATTTTAGTGTTTTGTACATATTTATGATGTGTACATATATATGCTGTGTACATATTTATATTGTGTACATATTTACGTTGTGTAAATGATAGTGGTGTGTACCTGTTTATGTTGTGTACATATTTATGTTGTGTAAATGTTAATATTTATGTTGTGTACATATTTATGTTGTGTATATGTTAGTGTTGTGTACCATATTTATTTTGTGTAAATGATAATGGTGTGTACCTGTTTATGTTGTGTACATATTTATAATGTGTACATTTTAGTGTTGTGTACATATTTATGATGTGTACATATATATGTTGTGTACATATTTATATTGTGTACATATTTATGTTGTGTAAATGATTGTCGTGTGCACCTTTTTATGTTGTGTACATATTTATGCTGTGTACATTTTAGTGTTGTGTACATATTTATGTTTTGTACCTTTTAGTGCTTTGTGCCTTTTAGTGTTGTGTACATATTTATGTTGTGTACATATAGATGTTGTGTACATCCTTATGCTGTGTACATATTTATGTTGTGTACATTTTAGTGTTTTGTGCCTTTTAGTGTTGCATACCATATTTATGTTGTGTACATATTTATGTCGTGAACATTTTAGTGTTGTGTATATATTTATGTTGTGTAAATGATAGTGGTGTGTACCTGTTTATGTTGTGTACATATTAGTGTTGTGTACCTATTTATGTTGTGTACATATTTATGCTGTGTACATATTTATGTTGTGTACATCTTTTGGTGTGTACATATTTATGTTGTGTAAATGATAGTGGTGTGTACATATTTATGTTGTGTACATTTTAGTGTTTTGTACCTATTTATGTTGTGTACATATTTATGTTGTGTACATTTTTATGTTGTGTACATATTTATATTGTGTACATATTTATGTTGTGTAAATGATAGTGGTGTTTACCTGTTTATGTTGTGTACATATAAGTGTTGTGTACCTATTTATGTTGTGTACATATTTATGTTGTGTATATGTTTGTGTTGTGTACCATATTTATGTTGTGTAAATGATAGTGGTGTGTACCTGTTTATGTTGTGTACATATTTATATTATGTACATTTTAGTGTTGTGTACATATTTATGATGTGTACATATATATGTTGTGTACATATTTATATAGTGTACATATTTACGTTGTGTAAATGATAGTGGTGTGTACCTGTTTATGTTGTGTACATATTAGTGTTGTGTACCAATTTATGTTGTGTACATATTTATGTTGTGTACATATTTATGTTGTGTACATCTTTTGTTGTGTACATATTTATGTTGTGTACATCTTTTGTTGTGTACATATTTATGTTGTGTAAATGATAGTGGTGTGTACATATTTATGTTATATACATCTTTTGTTGTGTACATATTTATGTTGTGTACATATTTATATTGTGTACATTTTAGTGTTGTGTACATATTTATGATGTGTACATATATATGTTGTGTACATATTTATATAGTGTACATATTTATGTTTTGTAAATGATAGTGGTGTGTACCTGTTTATTTTGTGTATATATTAGTGTTGTGTACCTATCCATGTTGTGTACATATTTATGTTGTGTACATCTTTTGTTGTGTACCTATTTACGTTGTGTAAATGATAGTGGTGTGTACATATTTATGTTGTGTACATTTTAGTGTTGTGTACCTATTTATGATGTGTACATATTTATGTTGTGTACATGTTTTGTTGTGTACATATTTATGTTGTGTAAATGTTAATATTTATGTTGTGTACATTTTTATGTTGTGTACATATTTATGTTGTGTACATGTTAGTGTTGTGTACCATATTTACGTTGTGTAAATGATAGGGGTGTGTACCTGTTTATGTTGTGTACATATTTATATTGTGTACATTTTAGTGTTGTGTACATATTTATGATGTGTACATATATATGTTGTGTACATATTTATATTGTGAACATATTTATGTTGTGTAAATGATAGTGGTGTGTACCTGTTTATGTTGTGTACATTTTAGTGTTGTGTACATATTTATGTTGTGTACATTTTAGTGTTTTGTGCCTTTTAGTGTTTTGTACATATTTATATTGTGTACCTTTTAGTGTTTTGTGCCTTTTAGTTTTGTGTACATATTCATGTTGTGTACATATAGATGTTGTGTACATCCTTATGCTGTGTACATATTTATGTTGTGTACATTTTAGTGTTTTGTGCCTTTTAGTGTTGCATACCATATTTATGTTGTGTACATATTTATGTTGTGAACATTTTAGTGTTGTGTATATATTTATGTTGTGTGAATGATAGTGTTGTGTACATATTTATGTTTTGTACATTTTAGTGTTGTGTACCTATTTATGTTGTGTACATATTTATGTTGTGTACATTTTTTGTTGTGTACATATTTATGTTGTGTACATATTTATGTTGTGTAAATGTTAATATTTATGTTGGGTAAATTTTTATGTTGTGTACATATTTATGTTGTGTACATGTTAGTGTTGTGTACCATATTTACATTGTGTAAATGATAGTGGTGTGTACCTGTTTATGTTGTGTACATATTTATATTGTGTACATTTTAGTGTTGTGTACATATTTATGATGTGTACATACATATGTTGTGTACATATTTATATTGTGTACATATTTATGTTGTGTAAATGATAGTGGTGTGTACCTCTTTATGTTGTGTACATATTTATGTTGTGTACATTTTAGTGTTGTGTACATATTTATGTTGTGTACATTTTAGTGTTTTGTGCCTTTTAGTGTTTTGTACATATTTATATTGTGTACCTTTTAGTGTTTTGTGCCTTTTAGTGTTGTGTACATATTTATGTTGTGTACATATAGATGTTGTGTACATCCTTATGTTGTGTACATATTTATGTTGTGTACATATAGATGTTGTGTACATCCTTATGCTGTGTACATATTTATGTTGTGTACATTTTAGTGTTTTGTGCCTTTTAGTGTTGCATACCATATTTATGTTGTGTACATATTTATGTCGTGAACATTTTAGTGTTGTGTACATATTTATGTTGTGTACCTTTTAGTGCTGTGTACATTTTAGCGTTTTTACCTTTTAGTGTTGTGTACATATTTATGTTGTGTACATATTTATGTTGTGTACATTTGAGTGTTGTGTACATATTTATTTTGTGTACATTTTATTGTTGTGTACATATTTATGTGGTGTACAATATTGATGTTGTGTACATTTTAGTGTTTTGTATTTTTTAGTGTTGTGTACATATTTATGTTGTGTGAATGATAGTGGTGTGTACATATTTATGTTGTGTACATTTTAGTGTTGTGTACCTATTTATGTTATGTACATATTTATGTTGTGTACATATTTATGATGTGTACATATATATGTTGTGTACATATTTATATTGTGTACATATTTATGTTGTGTAAATGATAGTGGTGTGTACCTGTTTATGTTTTGTACATATTTATGTTGTGTACATTTTAGTGTTGTGTACATATTTATGTTGTGTACATTTTAGTGTTTTGTGCCTTTTAGTGTTTTGTACATATTTATATTGTGTACCTTTTAGTATTTTGTGCCTTTTAGTGTTGTGTACATATTTATATTGTGTACAATTAGATGTTGTGTACATCCTTATGCTGTGTACATATTTATGTTGTCTACATTTTAGTGTTTTGTGCCTTTTAGTGTTGCACACCATATTTATGTTGTGTACATATTTATGTCGTGAACATTTTAGTGTTGTGTACATATTTATGTTTTGTACCTTTTAGTGCTGTGTACATTTTAGCGTTTTTTACCTTTTAGTGTTGTGTACATATTTATGTTGTGTACATATTTATGTTGTGTACATTTTAGTGTTGTGTACATATTTATTATGTGTACATTTTAGTGTTGTGTACATATTTATGTGGTGTACAATATTGATGTTGTGTACATTTTAGTGTTTTGTACCTTTTAGTGTTGTGTACATATATCTATGTTGTATACATATTTATGTTGTGTACATTTTAATGTGGTGTACATATTTATGTTGTGCACATATTTATGTTGTGTAAATGTTAGTGTTGTATACCATATTGATGTTGTGTACCATATTGATGTTGTCTACATTTTAGTGTTGTGTACATATTTATTATGTGTACATTTTAGTGTTGTGTACATATTTATGTTGTGTACATTATTGATGTTGTGTACATTTTAGTGTTTTGTACCTTTTAGTGTTGTGTATATATATATATATATATATATATATATATATGTTGTATACATATTTATGTTGTGTACATTTTAATGTTGTGTACATATTTATGTTGTGCACATATTTATGTTGTGTAAATGTTAGTGTTGTGTACCATATTGATGTTGTGTACCATATTGATGTTGTGTACATTTTAGTGTTGTGTATATATTTAGGTTGTGTACATAATTATGTCGTGAACATTTTAGAGTTGTGTACATATTTATGTTGTGTACATTTTAGTGTTTTGTACCTTTTAGTGTTGTGTACATATATATGTTGTGTAAATATTTATGTTGTGTACATTTTAGTGTTGTGTACATTTTAATGTTGTGTACATATATATATGTTGTATACATATGTATGTTGTGTGCATTTTAATGCTGTGTACATATTTATGGTGTGTAAATGTTAGTGTTGTATACCTTATTGATGTTGTGTACATTTTAGTGTTGTGTACATATTTATGTTGTGTACAATATTGATGTTGTGTACATTTTAGTGTTTTGTACCTTTTAGTGTTGTGTACATATAAATATGTTGTATACATATTTATGTTGTGTACATTTTAATGTTGTGTACATATTTATGTTGTCTAAATGTTAGTGTTGTATACCATATTGATGTTGTATACCATATTGATGTTGTGTACATTTTAGTGTTGTGTACATATTAATTACGTGTACATTTTAGTGTTGTGTACATATTTATGTTGTGTACAATATTGATGTTGTGTACATTTTAGTGTTTTGTACCTTTTAGTGTTGTGTACCTATTTATGTTGTGTACATATTTATGTTGTGTAAATGTTAATATTTATGTTGTGTAAATTTTTATGTTGTGTACATATTTATGTTGTGTACATGTTAGTGTTGTGTACCATATTTACGTTGTGTAAATGATAGGGGTGTGTACCTGTTTATGTTGTGTACATATTTATATTGTGTACATTTTAGTGTTGTGTACATATTTATGATGTGTACATATATATGTTGTGTACATATTTATATTGTGAACATATTTATGTTGTGTAAATGATAGTGGTGTGTACCTGTTTATGTTGTGTACATATTTATGTTGTGTACATTTTAGTGTTGTGTACATATTTATGTTGTGTACATTTTAGTGTTTTGTGCCTTTTAGTGTTTTGTACATATTTATATTGTGTACCTTTTAGTGTTTTGTGCCTTTTAGTTTTGTGTACATATTTATGTTGTGTACATATAGATGTTGTGTACATCCTTATGCTGTGTACATATTTATGTTGTGTACATTTTAGTGTTTTGTGCCTTTTAGTGTTGCATACCATATTTATGTTGTGTACATATTTATGTCGTGAACATTTTAGTGTTGTGTACGTATTTATGTTGTGTACCTTTTAGTGCTGTGTACATTTTAGCGTTTTTACCTTTTAGTGTTGTGTACATATTTATGTTGTGTACATATTTATGTTGTGTACATTTGAGTGTTGTGTACATATTTATTTTGTGTACATTTTATTGTTGTGTACATATTTATGTGGTGTACAATATTGATGTTGTGTACATTTTAGTGTTTTGTATTTTTTAGTGTTGTGTACATATTTATGTTGTGTGAATGATAGTGGTGTGTACATATTTATGTTGTGTACATTTTAGTGTTGTGTACCTATTTATGTTATGTACATATTTATGTTGTGTACATATTTATGATGTGTACATATATATGTTGTGTACATATTTATATTGTGTACATATTTATGTTGTGTAAATGATAGTGGTGTGTACCTGTTTATGTTTTGTACATATTTATGTTGTGTACATTTTAGTGTTGTGTACATATTTATGTTGTGTACATTTTAGTGTTTTGTGCCTTTTAGTGTTTTGTACATATTTATATTGTGTACCTTTTAGTATTTTGTGCCTTTTAGTGTTGTGTACATATTTATATTGTGTACAATTAGATGTTGTGTACATCCTTATGCTGTGTACATATTTATGTTGTCTACATTTTAGTGTTTTGTGCCTTTTAGTGTTGCACACCATATTTATGTTGTGTACATATTTATGTCGTGAACATTTTAGTGTTGTGTACATATTTATGTTTTGTACCTTTTAGTGCTGTGTACATTTTAGCGTTTTTTACCTTTTAGTGTTGTGTACATATTTATGTTGTGTACATATTTATGTTGTGTACATTTTAGTGTTGTGTACATATTTATTATGTGTACATTTTAGTGTTGTGTACATATTTATGTGGTGTACAATATTGATGTTGTGTACATTTTAGTGTTTTGTACCTTTTAGTGTTGTGTACATATATCTATGTTGTATACATATTTATGTTGTGTACATTTTAATGTGGTGTACATATTTATGTTGTGCACATATTTATGTTGTGTAAATGTTAGTGTTGTATACCATATTGATGTTGTGTACCATATTGATGTTGTCTACATTTTAGTGTTGTGTACATATTTATTATGTGTACATTTTAGTGTTGTGTACATATTTATGTTGTGTACATTATTGATGTTGTGTACATTTTAGTGTTTTGTACCTTTTAGTGTTGTGTATATATATATATATATATATATATGTTGTATACATATTTATGTTGTGTACATTTTAATGTTGTGTACATATTTATGTTGTGCACATATTTATGTTGTGTAAATGTTAGTGTTGTGTACCATATTGATGTTGTGTACCATATTGATGTTGTGTACATTTTAGTGTTGTGTATATATTTAGGTTGTGTACATAATTATGTCGTGAACATTTTAGAGTTGTGTACATATTTATGTTGTGTACATTTTAGTGTTTTGTACCTTTTAGTGTTGTGTACATATATATGTTGTGTAAATATTTATGTTGTGTACATTTTAGTGTTGTGTACATTTTAATGTTGTGTACATATATATATGTTGTATACATATGTATGTTGTGTGCATTTTAATGCTGTGTACATATTTATGGTGTGTAAATGTTAGTGTTGTATACCTTATTGATGTTGTGTACATTTTAGTGTTGTGTACATATTTATGTTGTGTACAATATTGATGTTGTGTACATTTTAGTGTTTTGTACCTTTTAGTGTTGTGTACATATAAATATGTTGTATACATATTTATGTTGTGTACATTTTAATGTTGTGTACATATTTATGTTGTCTAAATGTTAGTGTTGTATACCATATTGATTTTGTATACCATATTGATGTTGTGTACATTTTAGTGTTGTGTACATATTAATTACGTGTACATTTTAGTGTTGTGTACATATTTATGTTGTGTACAATATTGATGTTGTGTACATTTTAGTGTTTTGTACCTTTTAGTGTTGTGTACCTATTTATGTTGTGTACATATTTATGTTGTGTAAATGTTAATATTTATGTTGTGTAAATTTTTATGTTGTGTACATATTTATGTTGTGTACATGTTAGTGTTGTGTACCATATTTACGTTGTGTAAATGATAGGGGTGTGTACCTGTTTATGTTGTGTACATATTTATATTGTGTACATTTTAGTGTTGTGTACATATTTATGATGTGTACATATATATGTTGTGTACATATTTATATTGTGAACATATTTATGTTGTGTAAATGATAGTGGTGTGTACCTGTTTATGTTGTGTACATATTTATGTTGTGTACATTTTAGTGTTGTGTACATATTTATGTTGTGTACATTTTAGTGTTTTGTGCCTTTTAGTGTTTTGTACATATTTATATTGTGTACCTTTTAGTGTTTTGTGCCTTTTAGTTTTGTGTACATATTTATGTTGTGTACATATAGATGTTGTGTACATCCTTATGCTGTGTACATATTTATGTTGTGTACATTTTAGTGTTTTGTGCCTTTTAGTGTTGCATACCATATTTATGTTGTGTACATATTTATGTCGTGAACATTTTAGTGTTGTGTACGTATTTATGTTGTGTACCTTTTAGTGCTGTGTACATTTTAGCGTTTTTACCTTTTAGTGTTGTGTACATATTTATGTTGTGTACATATTTATGTTGTGTACATTTGAGTGTTGTGTACATATTTATTTTGTGTACATTTTATTGTTGTGTACATATTTATGTGGTGTACAATATTGATGTTGTGTACATTTTAGTGTTTTGTATTTTTTAGTGTTGTGTACATATTTATGTTGTGTGAATGATAGTGGTGTGTACATATTTATGTTGTGTACATTTTAGTGTTGTGTACCTATTTATGTTATGTACATATTTATGTTGTGTACATATTTATGATGTGTACATATATATGTTGTGTACATATTTATATTGTGTACATATTTATGTTGTGTAAATGATAGTGGTGTGTACCTGTTTATGTTTTGTACATATTTATGTTGTGTACATTTTAGTGTTGTGTACATATTTATGTTGTGTACATTTTAGTGTTTTGTGCCTTTTAGTGTTTTGTACATATTTATATTGTGTACCTTTTAGTATTTTGTGCCTTTTAGTGTTGTGTACATATTTATATTGTGTACAATTAGATGTTGTGTACATCCTTATGCTGTGTACATATTTATGTTGTGTACATTTTAGTGTTTTGTGCCTTTTAGTGTTGCACACCATATTTATGTTGTGTACATATTTATGTCGTGAACGTTTTAGTGTTGTGTACATATTTATGTTTTGTACCTTTTAGTGCTGTGTACATTTTAGCGTTTTTTACCTTTTAGTGTTGTGTACATATTTATGTTGTGTACATATTTATGTTGTGTACATTTTAGTGTTGTGTACATATTTATTATGTTTACATTTTAGTGTTGTGTACATATTTATGTGGTGTACAATATTGATGTTGTGTACATTTTAGTGTTTTGTACCTTTTAGTGTTGTGTACATATATCTATGTTGTATACATATTTATGTCGTGTACATTTTAATGTGGTGTACATATTTATGTTGTGCACATATTTATGTTGTGTAAATGTTAGTGTTGTATACCATATTGATGTTGTGTACCATATTGATGTTGTCTACATTTTAGTGTTGTGTACATATTTATTATGTGTACATTTTAGTGTTGTGTACATATTTATGTTGTGTACATTATTGATGTTGTGTACATTTTAGTGTTTTGTACCTTTTAGTGTTGTGTATGTATATATATATATATGTTGTATACATATTTATGTTGTGTACATTTTAATGTTGTGTACATATTTATGTTGTGCACATATTTATGTTGTGTAAATGTTAGTGTTGTGTACCATATTGATGTTGTGTACCATATTGATGTTGTGTACATTTTAGTGTTGTGTATATATTTAGGTTGTGTACATAATTATGTCGTGAACATTTTAGTGTTGTGTACATATTTATGTTGTGTACATTTTAGTGTTTTGTACCTTTTAGTGTTGTGTACATATATATGTCGTGTAAATATTTATATTGTGTACATTTTAGTGTTGTGTACATTTTAATGTTGTGTACATATATATATGTTGTATACATATGCATGTTGTGTACATTTTAATGCTGTGTACATATTTATGGTGTGTAAATGTTAGTGTTGTATACCTTATTGATGTTGTGTACATTTTAGTGTTGTGTACATATTTATGTTGTGTACAATATTGATGTTGTGTACATTTTAGTGTTTTGTACCTTTTAGTGTTGTGTACATATAAATATGTTGTATACATATTTATGTTGTGTACATTTTAATGTTGTGTACATATTTATGTTGTCTAAATGTTAGTGTTGTATACCATATTGATGTTGTATACCATATTGATGTTGTGTACATTTTAGTGTTGTGTACATATTAATTACGTGTACATTTTAGTGTTGTGTACATATTTATGTTGTGTAAAATATTGATGTTGTGTACATTTTAGTTTTTTGTACCTTTTAGTGTTGTGTACCTATTTATGTTGTGTATATATTTATGTTGTGTAAATGTTAATATTTATGTTGTGTAAATTTTTATGTTGTGTACATATTTATGTTGTGTACATGTTAGTGTTGTGTACCATATTTACGTTGTGTAAATGATAGGGGTGTGTACCTGTTTATGTTGTGTACATATTTATATTGTGTACATTTTAGTGTTGTGTACATATTTATGATGTGTACATATATATGTTGTGTACATATTTATATTGTGAACATATTTATGTTGTGTAAATGATAGTGGTGTGTACCTGTTTATGTTGTGTACATATTTATGTTGTGTACATTTTAGTGTTTTGTGCCTTTTAGTGTTTTGTACATATTTATATTGTGTACCTTTTAGTGTTTTGTGCCTTTTAGTTTTGTGTACATATTCATGTTGTGTACATATAGATGTTGTGTACATCCTTATGCTGTGTACATATTTATGTTGTGTACATTTCAGTGTTTTGCGCCTTTTAGTGTTGCATACCATATTTATGTTGTGTACATATTTATGTCGTGAACATTTTAGTGTTGTGTATATATTTATGTTGTGTGAATGATAGTGTTGTGTACATATTTATGTTTTGTACATTTTAGTGTTGTGTACCTATTTATGTTGTGTACATATTTATGTTGTGTACATTTTTGTTGTGTACATATTTATGTTGTGTACATATTTATGTTGTGTAAATGTTAATATTTATGTTGGGTAAATGTTTATGTTGTGTACATATTTATGTTGTGTACATGTTAGTGTTGTGTACCATATTTACATTGTGTAAATGATAGTGGTGTGTACCTGTTTATGTTGTGTACATATTTATATTGTGTACATTTTAGTGTTGTGTACATATTAATGATGTGTACATACATATGTTGTGTACATATTTATATTGTGTACATATTTATGTTGTGTAAATGATAGTGGTGTGTACCTGTTTATGTTGTGTAGATATTTATGTTGTGTACATTTTAGTGTTGTGTACATTTTAGTGTTTTGTGCCTTTTAGTGTTTTGTACATATTTATATTGTGTACCTTTTAGTGTTTTGTGCCTTTTAGTGTTGTGTACATATTTATGTTGTGTACATATAGATGTTGTGTACATCCTTATGCTGTGTACATATTTATGTTGTGTACATTTTAGTGTTTTGTGCCTTTTAGTGTTGCATACCATATTTATGTTGTGTACATATTTATGTCGTGAACATTTTAGTGTTGTGTACATTTTTATGTTGTGTACCTTTTAGTGCTGTGTACATTTTAGCGTTTTTACCTTTTAGTGTTGTGTACATATTTATGTTGTGTACATATTTATGTTGTGTACATTTGAGTGTTGTGTACATATTTATTTTGTGTACATTTTATTGTTGTGTACATATTTATGTGGTGTACAATATTGATGTTGTGTACATTTTAGTGTTTTGTATTTTTTAGTGTTGTGTACATATTTATGTTGTGTGAATGATAGTGGTGTGTACATATTTATGTTGTGTACATTTTAGTGTTGTGTACCTATTTATGTTATGTACATATTTATGTTGTGTACATATTTATGATGTGTACATATATATGTTGTGTACATATTTATATTGTGTACATATTTATGTTGTGTAAATGATAGTGGTGTGTACCTGTTTATGTTTTGTACATATTTATGTTGTGTACATTTTAGTGTTGTGTACATATTTATGTTGTGTACATTTTAGTGTTTTGTGCCTTTTAGTGTTTTGTACATATTTATATTGTGTACCTTTTAGTATTTTGTGCCTTTTAGTGTTGTGTACATATTTATATTGTGTACATATAGATGTTGTGTACATCCTTATGCTGTGTACATATTTATGTTGTGTACATTTTAGTGTTTTGTGCCTTTTAGTGTTGCACACCATATTTATTTTGTGTACATATTTATGTCGTGAACATTTTAGTGTTGTGTACATATTTATGTTTTGTACCTTTTAGTGCTGTGTACATTTTAGCGTTTTTTACCTTTTAGTGTTGTGTACATATTTATGTTGTGTACATATTTATGTTGTGTACATTTTAGTGTTGTGTACATATTTATTATGTGTACATTTTAGTGTTGTGTACATATTTATGTGGTGTACAATATTGATGTTGTGTACATTTTAGTGTTTTGTACCTTTTAGTGTTGTGTACATATATCTATGTTGTATACATATTTATGTTGTGTACATTTTAATGTTGTGTACATATTTATGTTGTGCACATATTTATGTTGTGTAAATGTTAGTGTTGTATACCATATTGATGTTGTGTACCATATTGATGTTGTCTACATTTTAGTGTTGTGTACATATTTATTATGTGTACATTTTAGTGTTGTGTACATATTTATGTTGTGTACATTATTGATGTTGTGTACATTTTAGTGTTTTGTACCTTTTAGTGTTGTGTATATATATATATATGTTGTATACATATTTATGTTGTGTACATTTTAATGTTGTGTACATATTTATGTTGTGCACATATTTATGTTGTGTAAATGTTAGTGTTGTGTACCATATTGATGTTGTGTACCATATTGATGTTTTGTACATTTTAGTGTTGTGTATATATTTAGGTTGTGTACATAATTATGTCGTGAACATTTTAGTGTTGTGTACATATTTATGTTGTGTACATTTTAGTGTTTTGTACCTTTTAGTGTTGTGTACATATATATGTTGTGTAAATATTTATGTTGTGTACATTTTAGTGTTGTGTACATTTTAATGTTGTGTACATATATATATGTTGTATACATATGTATGTTGTGTACATTTTAATGCTGTGTACATATTTATGGTGTGTAAATGTTAGTGTTGTATACCTTATTGATGTTGTGTACATTTTAGTGTTGTGTACATATTTATGTTGTGTACAATATTGATGTTGTGTACATATTTATGTTGTCTAAATGTTAGTGTTGTATACCATATTGATGTTGTATACCATATTGATGTTGTGTACATTTTAGTGTTGTGTACATATTAATTACGTGTACATTTTAGTCTTGTGTACATATTTATGTTGTGTACAATATTGATGTTGTGTACATTTTAGTGTTTTGTACCTTTTAGTGTTGTGTACCTATTTATGTAGTGTACATATTTATGTTGTGTACATCTTTTTTTGTTTACATATTTATGTTGTATACATATTTATGTTGTGTAAATGTTAGTGTTGTGTACCATATTGATGTTGTGTACCATATTGATGTTGTGTACATTTTAGTGTTGTGTATATATTTAGGTTGTGTGTACATATTTATGTCGTGAACATTTTTGTGTTGTGTACATATTTATGTTGTGTACATTTTAGTGTTGTGTACATATTTATGTTGTGTACATTTTAGTGTTTTGTACCTTTTAGTGTTGTGTACATATATATGTTGTGTAAATATTTATGTTGTGTACATTTTAGTGTTTTGTACCTTTTAGTGTTGTGTACATATATATGTTGTGTAAATATTTATGTTGTGTACATTTTAGTGTTTTGTACCTTTTAGTGTTGTGTACATATATATATGTTGTATACATATGTATGTTGTGTACATATGTATGTTGTATATGTATGTATGTTGTGTACATTTTAATGTTGTGTACATATATATATGTTGTATACATATTTATGTTGTGTACATTTTAATGTTGTGTACATATTTATGTTGTGCACATATGTATGTTGTGTAAATGTTAGTGTTGTGTACCATATTGATGTTGTGTACATTTTAGTGTTGTGTACATATTTATGTTGTGTACATTTTAGTGTTTTGTACATATTTATGTTGTGCACATATTTATGTTGTGTAAATGTTAGTGTTGTGTACCATATTGATGTTGTGTACATATATATGTTGTGTAAATATTTATGTTGTGTACATTTTAGTGTTTTGTACCTTTTAGTGTTGTGTACATATATATATGTTGTGTACATTTTAATGTTGTGTACATATTTATGTTGTGCACATATTTCTATTGTGTAAATATTAGTGTTGTGTACCATATTGATGTTGTGTACCATATTGATGTTGTTTACATTTTAGTGTAGTGTACATATTTATGTCGTGAACATTTTAGTGTTGTGTACATATTTATGTTGTGTACATTTTAGTGTTTTGTACCTTTTAGTGTTGTGTACATATTTATGTTGTGTACGTTTTAGTGTTTTGTACCTTTTAGTGTTGTGTACATATATATATGCTGTATACATATGTATGTTGTGTACATATATATATGTTGTATACATATGTATGTTGTGTACATTTTAATGTTGTGTACATACATATATGTTGTATACATATTTATGTTGTGTACATTTTAATGTTGTCTGCATATTTATGTTGTGCACATTTTTATGTTGTGTAAATGTTAGTGTTGTGTACCATATTGATGTTGTGTACCATATTGATGTTGTGTACATTTTAGTGTTATGTATATATTTAGGTTGTGTACATATTTAAGTCGTGAACATTTTAGTGTTGTGTACATATTTATGTCGTGTACATTTTAGTGTTTTGTACCTTTTAGTGTTGTGTACATATATATGTTGTGTAAATATTCATGTTGTGCATATTTTAGTGTTTTGTACCTTTTAGTGTTGTGTACATATATATGTTGTGTTAATATTTATGTTGTGTACATTTTAGTGTTTTGTACCTTTTAGTGTTGTGTACATATATATGTGTTGTATACATATGTATTTTGTGTACATATATATATATTGTATGCATATGTATGTTGTGTACATTTTAATACTGTGTACATATTTATGTCGTGCATATATTTATGTTGTGTAAATGTTAGTGTCGTCTACCATATTGATGTTGTTTACCATATTGATGTTGTGTACATTTTAGTGTTGTGTACATATTTATTATGTGTACATTTTAGTGTTGTGTACATATTTATGTTGTGTACAATATTGATGTTGTGTACCTTTTAGTGTTGTGTACATATAGATGTTGTGTACATCCTTATGCTGTGTACATATTCATGTACCAGTGATTGTCACACACACACACACACACACACACACACACACGCACACACACACACACACACACACACGCACACACACACACACACACACACACACACCAGGTGTGGTGAAATGTGTCCTCTGCATTTGATCCATCACCCTTGATCACCCCTTGGAGCAGTTCTCAGTTTGAGCCAAAAGGGGGCGCTCTGACACAGCGTCTGTCTTTTTAAAGCCCTTGTGTTGCCATGGCAACCATCTGTCATCGCCAGTTTTAATGAAGAGCTCAACTTTAAAGCCACATTTATTATTCCACACTTTAATGATCACTGAACATGTTTTTTTTCTTGAAGATAAAGCAAATAAAAACATTCTACTTAGTTTTTTGTTTGTTTGACATGAAGTGATAAGGAGACACTTTACACTCTTTATGGATGCATTTAAGTAAAGTTCCTGTCACTATCACTTATATTTACACTCTGCTAATAATATTGAAAAATTAAAAAACACTTATTTTAATGCGATCGTTGCGTTTGTCCTGTTTTGACGAGCGAACCATCCATGGCGTTTCTACGTTCTTCTGTTGCCTGGCAACAGAACGAAGAGAAAGTCGACTAATAACGTCTAAAAACTAAACCTAAACCGACAATGTCAGCCAATCGCCGTCAATCCAAGTCCACCTCGGTCTGCATTCCATCCATTCACAGAACCAGCTTCTTTGGCTTATCCGGGGTCGGGTCGCGGGGGCAGCAGCCTAAGCAGAAAAGCCCAGACACCTCAGTCTGCCATCTGCTTAAAATCCATGTTGCCATATGTTTCAGATACATTATTTGGAAATCGCATTTAAGAACACTCCGTTTTGTGTCATTTTCCGGTTTAAGTTGGACATCAGAGTTGACCAACTTGTGGGTTTATGTCCACAAACTTCTACCATCCAGGTGAGAGGCATGGTATAAAATTTTGGAATTACCTTTCCCCAAATCAGCCTTTCCGGTTAAGGTTTACTCAGGTGTACTACGCCGGGTAGTCGGACCTCGGATTCAGGAAGAACAGTGTGGTTTTAGTCCTGGTCGTGGAACTGTGGACCAGCTCTATACTCTCGGCAGGGTTCTTGAGGGTGCATGGGAGTTTGCCCAACCAGTCTACATGTGCTTTGTGGACTTGGAGAAGGCATTCGACCGTGTCCCTCGGGAAGTCCTGTGGGGAGTGCTCAGAGAGTATGGGGTATCGGACTGTCTGATTGTGGCGGTCCGCTCCCTGTATGATCAGTGTCAGAACTTGGTCCGCATTGCCGGCAGTAAGTCGGACACGTTTCCAGTGAGGGTTGGACTCCGCCAAGGCTGCCCTTTGTCACCCATTCTGTTCATAACTTTTAGGGACAGAATTTCTAGGCGCAGTCAAGGCGTTGAGGGGTTCTGGTTTGGTAACCGCAGGATTAGGTCTCTGCTTTTTGCAGATGATGTGGTCCTGATGGCTTCATCTGACCGGGATCTTCAGCTCTCACTGGATTCGCAGCCAAGTGTGAAGCGACTGAGATGAGAATCAGCACCTCCAAGTCCGAGTCCATGGTTCTCGCCCGGAAAAGGGTGGAATGCCATCTCTGCGTTGGGGAGGTGACCCTGCCCCAAGTGGAGAAGTTCAAGTACCTCCGGGGGTCTTGTTCACGAGTGAGGGAAGAGTGGATCGTGAGATCGACAGGTGGATCGGTGCGGCGTCTTCAGTAATGCGGACGTTGTATCGATCCATTGTGGTGAAGAAGGAGCTGAGCCGGAAGGCAAAGCTCTCAATTTACCGGTCGATCTACGCTCCCATCCTCACCTATGGTCATGAGCTTTGGGTTATGACCGAAAATATAAGATCATGGCTACAAGCGGCTGAAATGAGTGGCTGTTCAGTATTTCAACATAAAAGTGTTTGATTGTGAGGCATTAAAAGCTACAAAATGCAACAGGTCCATCAGATCCACAAACACTGGCTGAGTAACAACAATATGATTGTTGCACGGAAAATTTCTCTACCAGTTTTTTGCATCCCACAGGGATTCTTCTTCTATGTTTCTGCACCTGAGGTTCCCACACAAGGTTGCAACATTGTTTGTCGACACTGTCTGCTCTCATTTTCTCGCACGTTTGACCCTCTGATGTTCTGTGTACCTAAACTCTGTCCTCCTCCGGTCTAGGCCTGCCATGTGTGTGTGTGTGTGTGTGTGTGTGTGTGTGTGTGTGTGTGTGTGTGTGTGTGTGTGTGTGTGTGTGTATGTGTTTTGGTAATGCTTACTTAATGGGGACATTGCTCTGTTTACACACTCACCTTTAGGGGGACTTCTAACGGTATGGGGACATAAATAGAAACAGTTTCATTCTGAAGATGCCTAAGTGATTTTTAGGCTTTGGCCCATAAAACATGTTTACTGAAAAGTAAACATGTTTAACATCTAATTTTATTTATTTATTTTTTACATAGTCCTCAGTAGTCAAGTACAAATTTGTTTGAATTATGCAAAATTAGTTAAATTTGGTCCCAATGAACCATATTAACTTTTTTCCCCAGGGTCCCCAGTAAGTATGAACAGCACATTACTTCATCAATCCAGAGATTTAAAGACGTGAAGAAACCTGTAGAAAGGGGGGTCCCCGCAAGTCATGATCCAGAACTTGGTCCCCATTCCAAATGACAACCAGTGTGTGTGTGTGTGTGTGTGTGCGTGTGTGTGTGTGTGTGTGTGTGTGTGTGTGTGTGTGTTCTGGCAATATTTACTTAATGGGGACATGGCTCTGTTTACACACTCACCTTTAGGAGACTTCTGACGGTATGGGGACATTAACAAAAAAAAACAGATCCATTCTGAAGATGCCTCAGTTATTTTTAGGCTTTGGCCCATATTGAGAAGTAAACATGTTCAACATCGAAATGTATTTTTTATTTTTTACATGGTCCTCAGTAGTCACGTACAAATTTATTTGAATTATGCAAAATTTGTTAAATTTGGTCCCCATGAACCATATTAACTTTTTTTCCCCAGGGTCTCCAGTAAGTATGAACAGCACATTACTTCATCAATCCAGAGATTTAAAGACATAAAGAAACCTTTTAGAAAGGGTGGTCCCCACAAGTCTTGATCCACAACTGGGTCCCCATTCCAAATGATAACCAGTGTGTGTGTGTGTGTGTGTGTGTGTGTGTGTGTGTGTGTGTGTGTGTGTGGTACGCAGAACATGAATTTCCACACTTCTATCAGCCCCGGGTCCAGTGGACCCAAACATTTTATATGTAATAGAAATGTGTAAAGGGGTTCTACGGTGTGTGGTCATTAAATATGTATCCTGATGTGTGTTCCTCACAGAAAATGAGCCAAAGTCAGTGAGTCGTCAGTTTGAAACATGAATTAATTGTACCAATTTTCATTTAATGAAAAAATGAAAACGGGTCCCACTGACCCGAACGCCACACAAGGGTTAACATTTGTGTGTTTGCTTTGTTTGTTTGTTGACAAAGTGGGGACCCTCGCCCCATCCTTGTTTGTGAATGACTGAGAATTCCACGGAAGCTGCCTTTATACCCAATCATGGCACCCCACCTGTTACCAATCAGCCCGTTCACCTGTGGGATGTTCCAAATAAGCGTTTGATGAGCACTCCTCGACTTTCTCAGTCCTTTTTGGCACTTGTGAGGCTATTTTATCTGTTTTTCTTGCTGAGCATTTCATATGTTTCGCGCTTACTCGTCTTTCTACCTGTAAGACATATCATTTAGGATGAGTTAGGCAGGGTTGTACTTAGGGACGCTACATTAAATCGATGACTGAACTGGACTGGACTCAATTTTATTTCTTTATAGTCTGTAAACAATGTAAATAAATAAACACACCCTCACTGCGGGTTCCTCAGTAAGCTGGAGGTCTGAAGACGGGGAGGAGAGCGAGAGAGCGGCTGAACAACCCGGCTATTAGTGGCTCTTTACCCGGTCCTTTGGTGTATCCACTTGGCAACAATTAGCACCCTTTCTGCGGATGGCTCTTTTGGAAATAGGATAATTACGGTCGTCAAGCCGTGATAATTATTCATGAATTCATCTTCCCTCTGAAGAGACGTTGTCTCCCGACTAAAGCGAGAAAATAGTCAAAGCATTCACACGTACGGTTTGCCACACCAAAAACGCATCGATTTATTGTGTGAATGCTTCAAAGAGTTCACATCCTTCCCCAAATTTTGTCCCGTTCTATCTTCCTTATTTTTCAACTGATTCAAAGCGTTCCAACTTCAAACTGTTCAGCCTATTCGGAAATTGAGGGCTTTACCTTGAAAAATTCCCAAAAAATCCCAGAATTCCCAGTTTTTTCCGGGACATTTTCCCCACTCATAGGCCATTTTTCAAACATTCACTATTCCCACATTTCTTTAACCTATTCAAAGCATTCCACATTATTCATGAGATTACAACAAACTGTTCAGCCTATTCGGGAATCGCAGGCTTTACCTTGCCAAAATTCCCCAAAGTCCCAGATTTCCCAGAATTCCCAGTTTCCCGGGACATTTTCCCCACTCAAAACAAATTGACCATTTATCAAACATTCAACATTTCCACGTTTTTCAACCTATTCAAACCATTCCACCTTCCGGAAAATTCAAGCTTCCCTTTTTCCAAGTTAAAAAAAATTCCAGGATTTTCCAGAATTCCTGGTTTTCCCAAGCCCTATTTTCCACCCTTTTTCCGGCGAATACTCTCTTCACATTTTTAGACCCCCTTTACCCGTTCCATAGTCAAAATATTCCTCTTAATCAGGACAAAAAACAGTTGTTTTTTTTAACTGGAAAAATTCCCAGTTCTCCAGAATTTCCAGGAATTCTGTAATACCGTTTCTCAATTAAAAAGGTTACTATGTCAAAATTTAAACACCGCCCATTTCAACGTATTCATACCATTTAATGTATTTTTTTGAATTTTCTGAAAAATTCCCACTTTTCCCGAAATTACCAATTTTTCTGAAATTCTATGGGACAATCTTCGAAGTTCCACAACTCCCACATTTTTCATCAGATTAAAACTGTTCCAACTTCAAACTGTTCAGCCTATTTGGGAATCACAGGCTATACCTTGACAGAGTCCCAAAATTCTCAGATTTCCCAGAAATCACAGTTTTCCAGGACATTTTCCCCACTCAAAACCAATTTTCAAACATTCACTATTTCTACATAATGTATCCTATTCAAAGTATTCCACCTTTCAGGAAATTCAAGCATCCCTTTTTCCAAGTTCAAAAAAATTCCAGGATTTGCCATAATTCCTGTTTTTTCCAAGCCCTATTTTCCACCCTTTTTCCGGCGAATACTCTCTTCACATTTTTAGACCCCCTTTACCCGTTCCATAGTCAAAATATTCCTCTTAATCAGGACAAAAAACAGAGTTGTTTTTTTGAACTGGAAAAATTCCCAGTTCTCCAGAATTTCCAGGAATTCTGTAATACCGTTTCTCAATTAAAAAGGTTACTACGTCAAAATTTAAACACCGCCCATTTCAACTTATTCAGACCATTCAATGTTTTTTTTTTAATTTTCCAAAAAATTCCCACTTTTCTTGAAATTACCAATTTTTCTGAAATTCAATGGGACAATCTTCGAATTTCCACAACTCCCACATTTTTCATCAGATTAAAACTGTTTCAACTTTAAACTGTTCAGCCTATTTGGGAATCACAGGCTTTGCCTTGACAAAGTCCCAGATTTCCCAAAAATCCCAGTTTCCCGGGACATTTTCCCCACTCAAAACACATTTTCAAACATTCACTATTTCCACATTTTTTAACCTATTCAAAGCATTCCACCTTTTGGGAAATTCAAGCTTCCCATTTTCCAAGTTCAAAAAAATTCCAAGATTTTCCAGAATTACTGGTTTTCCCGAGCCCTATTTTCCACCCTTTTTCTTGGTGACTACTCCTTTCGCATTTTTCGACCCACTTCATCCGTTCCATAGTCAAAACATTCCTCTTAATCAGGACAAAAACAGAGTTCTTTTTTTGAACTGGAAATATTCCCAGTTCTCCAGAATTTCCAGGAATTCTGTAATACCGTTTCTCAATTAAAAAGGTTACTACGTCAAAATTCAAACACCGCCCATTTCAACTTATTCAGACCATTCAATGTTTTTTTTTTTAATTTTCCCAAAAATTCCCACTTTTCCTGAAATTACCAATTTTTCTGAAATTCAATGGGACAATCTTCGAATTTCCACAACTCCCACATTTTTCATCAGATTAAAACTGTTCCAACTTCAAACTGTTCAGCCTATTTGGGAATCACAGGCTTTACCTTGACAAAGTCCCAAAATTCCCAGATTTATTTCAGAAATCCAAGTTTTCCGGGACATTTTCCCCACTCAAAAGCAATTTTGAAACATTCACTATTTCCACATAATTTAACCTATTCAAAGCATTCCACCTTTCGGGAAATTCAAGCTTCCCTTTTTCCAAGTTAAAAAAATTTCCAGGATTTTCAAGAATTCCTAGTTTTCCCGAGCCCTATTTTCCACCCTCCTTTCACATTTTTAGACCCACTTTATCCGTCCCACCGTCAAAACATTCCTCTTAATCAGGACAAAAAACAGAGTTGCTTTTATCAACTGAAAAAATTCCCAGTTCTCCCGAATTTCCAGGAATCCCGTAATACTATTTGTTAAATAAAAATGTTATAACGTCAACATTTCAACACCAATCATTTCAACTCATTCAGACCGTACATTTTTTTTTAAATTAAAAAAAAAAAAATCCTTCTTTTCCCGGAATTCCTATTTTTTTTAGGAATTTCCTATTGACAGGAATGGGACATTTTTCAAAATTCCACAACTCCTAAATGTTTCAACTAATTCAAACCGTTTTAACTTCAAAATATTCAGCTTGTTCCAGAATCATGTTCTCTACTTCAGCAATTCTAAAAAAAATTCCAGTTTTTCCTAGAATTCCCAGTTTTTATTACAAAATGTATTGGCCATTTTTCAAACATTCACCATTTCCACATTTTCAACCTATTTAAACCATTCCACCTTCGACATATTCCACTATCTAATGTATCAAACTAATATTTTTACAAGTTAAAAAACTCTCCAGGATTTTCCAGAACTCCTGGTTTTCCCAAGCCCTATTTTCCACCCTTTTTTACGGCGACTACTCCTTTCGCATTTTTCGACCCACTTTATCCGTTCCACCGTCAAAACATTCCTCTTAATCAGGACAAAAAAACCGAGTTGTTTTTTTGAACTGGAAAAATTCCCAGTTCTCCCGAATTTCCAGGAATTCCGCAGTACCATTTGTCAATTAAAAATGTTATACGTCAAAATTTCAACACCAACCATTTCAACTCATTCAGACCATTCATTCTTGCTTTAAAACTCCTACATTTTTCAACTCATTTCAAACTGTTTTAACTTCAAAATATTCAGCTTGTTCAGGAACTGTGTTCTCTACTTCAGCAATTCTAAAAAGAATTTACGGATTTTTAAGAATTCCCAGTTTTCATTTCAAAATGTATCGGCCATTTTTCAAACATTCACCATTTCCACATTTTCAACCTATTTAAACCATTCCACTTTCGACATATTCCACTATCTGGGAAATTCAAACTAATATTTTTACAAGTTAAAAAACTCTCTAGGATTTTCCAGAACTCCTGGTTTTTCCGAGCCCTATTTTCCACCCTTTTTTCCGGCGACTACTCCTTTCGCATTTTTCTACCCACCGTCAAAACATTCCTCTTAATCAGGACAAAAAAACAGAGTTGTTTTTTTGAACTGGAAAAATTCCCAGTTTTCCCGTATTTCCAGGAATTCCGCAGTACCATTTGTCAATTAAAAATGTTATGCGTCAAAATTTCAACACCAACCATTTCAACTCATTCAGACCATTCATTCTTGCTTTAAAACTCCTACATTTTTCAACTCATTTCAAACTGTTTTAACTTCAAAATATTCAGCTTGTTCGGGAATTGTGTTCTCTACTTCAGCAATTCTAAAAATAATTTACGGATTTCTTAGAATTCCCAGTTTTCATTTCAAAATGAATTGGCCATTTTTCAAACATTCACCATTTCCACATTTTCAACCTATTTAAAACATTCCACTTTCGACATATTCCACTATCTGGGAAATTCAAACTAATATTTTTACAAGTTAAAAAACTCTCTAGGATTTTCCAGAACTCCTGGTTTTCCCGAGCCCTATTTTCCACCCTTTTTTCCGGCGACTACTCCTTTCGCATTTTTCTACCCACCGTCAAAACATTCCTCTTAATCAGGACAAAAAAACTGTTGTTTTTTTGAACTGGAAAAATTCCCAGTTCTCCCGAATTTCCAGGAATTCCGCAGTACCATTTGTCAATTAAAAATGTTATACGTCAAAATTTCAACACCAACCATTTCAACTCATTCAGACCATTCATTCTTGCTTTAAAACTCATACATTTTTCAACTCATTTCAAACTGTTTTAACTTCAAAATATTCAACTTGTTCAGGAATTGTGTTCTCTACTTCAGCAATTCTAAAAAGAATTTACGGATTTCTTAGAATTCCCAGTTTTCATTTCAAAATGAATTGGCCATTTTTCAAACATTCACCATTTCCACATTTTCAACCTATTTAAACCATTCCACTTTCGACATATTCCACTATCTGGGAAATTCTAACTAATATTTTTACAAGTTAAAAAACTCTCTAGGATTTTCCAGAACTCCTGGTTTTCCCAAGCCCTATTTTCCAGCCTTTTTTCCGGCGACTACTCCTTTCGCATTTTTCGACCCACTTTATCCGTTCCACCGTCAAAACATTCCTCTTAATCAGGACAAAAAAACAGAGTTGTTTTTTTGAACTGGAAAAATTCCCAGTTCTACCGTATTTCCAGGAATTCCGCAGTACCATTTGTCAATTAAAAATGTTATACGTCAAAATTTCAACACCAACCATTTGAACTCATTCAGACCATTCATTCTTGCTTTAAAACTCCTAAATTTTTCAACTCATTTCAAACTGTTTTAACTTCAAAATATTCAGCTTGTTCAGGAATTGTGTTTTCTACTTCAGCAATTCTAAAAAGAATTTTAAAGATTTCTTAGAATTCCCAGTTTTCATTTCAAAATGAATTGTCCATTTTTCAAACATTCACCATTTCCACATTTTCAACCTATTTAAAACATTCCACTTTCGACATATTCCACTATATGTGGAAATTCAAACTAATATTTTTACAAGTTAAAAAACTCTCTAGGATTTTCCAGAACTCCTGGTTTTCCCAAGCCCTATTTTCCACCCTTTTTTCCGGCGACTAATCTTTTCGCATTTTTCGACCCACTTTATCCGTTCCACTGTCAAAACATTCCTCTTAATCAGGACAAAAAAACAGAGTTGTTGTTTTTTTAATGGAAAAATTCCCAGTTCTCCCGAATTTCCAGGAATTCCGCAGTACCCTTTGTCAATTAAAAATGGTATACGTCAAAATTTCAACACCAACCATTTCAACTCATTCAGACCATTAATTCTTGCTTTAAAACTCCTAAATTTTTCAACTCATTTCAAACTGTTTTAACTTCAAAATATTCAGCTTGTTCAGGAATTGTGTTCTCTACTTCAACAATTCTAAAAAAAATTCCCGTTTTTCCTAGAATTCCCAGTTTTCATTTCAAAATGTATTGGCCATTTTTCAAACATTCACCATTTCCACATTTTCAAATTATTCAAACCATTCCACTTTCGACATATTCCACTATCTGGGAAATTCAAACTAATCTTTTTACAAGTTAAAAAACTCTCCAGGATTTTCCAGAACTCCCTGTTTTTCCGAGCCCTATTTTCCACCGTTTTTTCCGGCGACTACTCCTTTTGCATTTTTCTACCCACCGTCAAAACATTCCTCTTAATCAGGACAAAAAAACAGAGTTGTTTTTTTGAACTGGAAATATTCCCAGTTCTCCAGAATTTCCAGGAATTCTGTAATACCGTTTCTCAATTAAAAAGGTTACTACGTCAAAATTCAAACACCGCCCATTTCAACTTATTCAGACCATTCAATGTTTTTTTTTTAATTTTCCCAAAAATTCCCACTTTTCCTGAAATTACCAATTTTTCTGAAATTCAATGGGACAATCTTCGAATTTCCACAACTCCCACATTTTTCATCAGATTAAAACTGTTCCAACTTCAAACTGTTCAGCCTATTTGGGAATCACAGGCTTTACCTTGACAAAGTCCCAAAATTCCCAGATTTATTTCAGAAATCCAAGTTTTCCGGGACATTTTCCCACTCAAAAGCAATTTTGAAACATTCACTATTTCCACATAATTTAACCTATTCAAAGCATTCCACCTTTCGGGAAATTCAAGCTTCCTTTTTCCAAGTTAAAAAAATTTCCAGGATTTTCAAGAATTCCTAGTTTTCCCGAGCCCTATTTTCCACCCTCCTTTCACATTTTTAGACCCACTTTATCCGTCCCACCGTCAAAACATTCCTCTTAATCAGGACAAAAAACAGAGTTGCTTTTATCAACTGAAAAAATTCCCAGTTCTCCCGAATTTCCAGGAATCCGTAATACTATTTGTTAAATAAAAATGTTATAACGTCAACATTTCAACACCAATCATTTCAACTCATTCAGACCGTACATTTTTTTTTAAATTAAAAAAAAAAAATCCTTCTTTTCCGGAATTCCTATTTTTTTTAGGAATTTCCTATTGACAGGAATGGGACATTTTTCAAAATTCCACAACTCCTAAATGTTTCAACTAATTCAAACCGTTTTAACTTCAAAATATTCAGCTTGTTCCAGAATCATGTTCTCTACTTCAGCAATTCTAAAAAAAATTCCAGTTTTTCCTAGAATTCCCAGTTTTTATTACAAAATGTATTGGCCATTTTTCAAACATTCACCATTTCCACATTTTCAACCTATTTAAACCATTCCACTTCGACATATTCCACTATCTAATGTATCAAACTAATATTTTTACAAGTTAAAAAACTCTCCAGGATTTTCCAGAACTCCTGGTTTTCCAAGCCCTATTTTCCACCCTTTTTTACGGCGACTACTCCTTTCGCATTTTTCGACCCACTTTATCCGTTCCACGTCAAAACATTCCTCTTAATCAGGACAAAAAAACCGAGTTGTTTTTTTGAACTGGAAAAATTCCCAGTTCTCCCGAATTTCCAGGAATTCCGCAGTACCATTTGTCAATTAAAAATGTTATACGTCAAAATTTCAACACCAACCATTTCAACTCATTCAGACCATTCATTCTTGCTTTAAAACTCCTACATTTTTCAACTCATTTCAAACTGTTTTAACTTCAAAATATTCAGCTTGTTCAGGAACTGTGTTCTCTACTTCAGCAATTCTAAAAAGAATTTACGGATTTTTAAGAATTCCCAGTTTTCATTTCAAAATGTATCGGCCATTTTTCAAACATTCACCATTTCCACATTTTCAACCTATTTAAACCATTCCACTTTCGACATATTCCACTATCTGGGAAATTCAAACTAATATTTTTACAAGTTAAAAAACTCTCTAGGATTTTCCAGAACTCCTGGTTTTTCCGAGCCCTATTTTCCACCCTTTTTCCGGCGACTACTCCTTTCGCATTTTTCTACCCACCGTCAAAACATTCCTCTTAATCAGGACAAAAAAACAGAGTTGTTTTTTGAACTGGAAAAATTCCAGTTTTCCCGTATTTCCAGGAATTCCGCAGTACCATTTGTCAATTAAAAATGTTATGCGTCAAAATTTCAACACCAACCATTTCAACTCATTCAGACCATTCATTCTTGCTTTAAAACTCCTACATTTTTCAACTCATTTCAAACTGTTTTAACTTCAAAATATTCAGCTTGTTCGGGAATTGTGTTCTCTACTTCAGCAATTCTAAAAATAATTTACGGATTTCTTAGAATTCCCAGTTTTCATTTCAAATGAATTGGCCATTTTCAAACATTCACCATTTCCACATTTTCAACCTATTTAAAACATTCACTTTCGACATATTCCACTATCTGGGAATTCAA